>NC_091207.1:12648515-12741015 GCF_040958095.1 Procambarus clarkii
ATCCCTGACGAGACGGAAACAAATGGGTAGAGTTTCTTTCAGCCTGATGCCCCTGTTTCACCCTGTTGCTCCATGCAGTAAATAGGTACCCTGGAGTTAGACAGCTGCTAAGGGCTGCTTCCTGGGAGAGTGTGTGAGTGAAAATTATGATTAAGGACTTGCCCAAAACGCTGTGCTTACTAGTGGATATACAGGAGCGTAAGAACTCTTGAATAAAGAAAAATTAGAGGAATGAGTCTATACCCTTTGGAAGATTATTTCAGTATATCAGAAACAGGATAGGTCCGAGTAGAGAGTCCTGTGGGACTCCGCCGGTGACATCACGCCAGCCTGAGGTCTCAGCCCTCACAGTAACTCTGCTCTCTGTTCTTTAGGTACTCTCCTTATCGACTGGAGCACCTTACCTCTAACTCCAACTTGTTTCTCCAACGAGTGTGTGTGTGCGTGTGTGTACTTACCTATTTATACTCACATTTGTGCCCGCATTATTGTGCTCTAGCTCTTGGACCCCGCTTTTCCAGCCGTTGGTAGTCTACTGCAATGACTCCTGACGAATTTCCCAATCACACCTGCTTTTAAAGCTATGAATGGAGTTAGTCTCTACAACCTGCTCCTTTAGGTCATTCCATTTACTCACTCCCCGCACGCTAAAGGAAAACTTTCTAATATCTCTATGACACATCTGAGTCTCCAGCTTCCATCCGTGGCCCCCGTGTTCTCTTGATATTCATTGTATACATTTCCTCTGTTTCCACCTTGTCCATCCCTCTATCACGTGTGTGTGTGTGTGTGTGTGTGTGTGTGTGTGTGTGTGTGTGTGTGTGTGTGTGTGTGTGTGTGTGTGTGTGTGTGTGTGTGTGTGTGTTTACTAGTTGTGTGTTTACTAGTTGTGTTTTTAGGGGGGTTGAGCTTTGCTCTTTCGGCCCGCCTCTCAACTGTCAATCAACTGTTTACTAACTACTTTTTTTTTTTTTTTCCCCACACCACACACACACACACCCCAGGAAGCAGCCCGTGACAGCTGACTATCTCCCAGGTACCTATTTACTGCTAGGTAACAGGGGCATTCAGGGTGAAAGAAACTTTGCCCATTTGTTTCTGCCTCGTGCGGGAATCGAACCCGCGCCACAGAATTACGAATCCTGCGCGCTATCCACCAGGCTACGAGGCCCCTGCTAAGTGTGTGTGTGTGTGTGTGTGTGTGTGTGTGTGTGTGTGTGTGTGTGTGTGTGTGTGTACTCATTTAGTTGTGCTTGCGGAGGTTGAGCTCTGACTCTTTGGTCCCGTCACTGGTTCCACCACATCACTTCCTAATGCATTCCACTTGTTAACGACTCTGACATTGAATTTTTTTTTTAACGTCTCTGTGGCTCATCTGGGTACTACGTTTCCACCTGTTTCCCCTTGTTCGTGTCCCACCCGTGCTGAAGAGTTTGTCTTTGTCGACCCTGTCAATACCCTTGAGAATTTTGTAGGTGGTAGTCATCCCTTCCCTTACTCTTCTGTTTTCCAGGGACGTGAGGTTCAGCTCCCGTAGCCTTTCCTCTAAGCTCATACCTTTCAGCTCTGGGACTAGTCTGGTGGCATACCTCTGAATTTTCTCTAACTTTGCCTTGTGTTTAACAAGGTATGGACTCCAAGCTCGAACTGCATATTCCAGGATTGGTCTGCCATAAGTGGTGTACAGGGTCTTGAACGATTCCTTACGCTAGTTTCTGAAGGCAGTTCATATGTTGTCCAATCTAGCACATGCCGCTGATGATATCCTTTTGATGTGGGGCCTCTGGGGACATGTTCGGTGTGATATCAATCCCCAGATCTTTCTCTCTATTTGACTCCTGCAGGATATCACCTCCCAGATGGTACACTGTGATCAGCCTTCTGATCCCTTTGCCTAATTTCACTACTTTACAATTTCCTGAGTTGAATTTAGCAGCCATTTTCTAGACCATTCCACCAGTTTGTCCAGGTCGTCCTGTAGTCTCTGTCTATCTTCATCTGTCTTGATTCTTCTCATAATTTTTGCATTATCAGCAAACATTGAGAGGAATGAGTCTATACACTCTGGAAGATCGTTTACATATATTAGAAACAGGATGGGTCCAAGTACTGAGCCCTGTGGGACTCTGCTGATGTCATCTCGTCACTCTGATGTCCCCCCCACCCCCCACACACACATAGTTACTCGCTGTTTCCTGTTGCTTAGATACGCCCTTATCCACTGGAACACCTTACCTTTTATTCCTGCCTGTTGCTCTAACTTTTGTAACAGCCTTTTATGGGGTAATGTGTTTAAAGGCTTTCTGACAGTCCAGGAAAATCCAGTCTGCCCACCCTTCTCTTTCTTGCGTAATTTTTGTTGCTTGGTCATAGAATACTATTAAACCTGTGAGGCACGATTTACCATCTCTGAACCCATGCTGGTGGTGTGTAACGAGGCTATTTCCCTCCAGATGTTCTACGAGCCTTTTCCTCACGATCTTCTCCATCACCTTGCATGGTATAAAAGTTAGGGAAACTGGCCTGTAGTTCAGAGCCTCTTGCCTGTCACCCTTTTTGTATAGTGGGACTACATTAGATGTCTTCCAGCTTTCCGGTAGATCTCCTGTTTCCAGTGACCTGTTATACACCATAGAGAATGGCAAACTTCGTGCTTCTGCGCATTCTGTTAGTATCCACGGTGAGATTCTGTCAGGCGCAACAGTCTTTGTCACATTCAGCTCCAACAGATTTCTTTTGACCTCATCACTGGTGAGGTCAAATTCCTCGAAGGATACTCGGGTTGTCTTTTTATTTAGTGCAGGGGCTTCTCCTTGTTCAATTGTGAAGACCTCCTGGAATCTCTTGTTGAGTTCTTCACACACCTCCTTGTCATTCTCTGTGTATCTGTTCTCCCCTTTTCTCAGTTTCATGACTTGTTCCTTCACTGCTGTTTTCCTCCTGATGTGGCTGTGGAGCAGTTTTGGACGAGTCTTAGCTTTACTCGCGATGTCATTTTCATACTGTCTCTCTGCTTCCCTGCTCACACTGAGGTACTCATTCCTGGCCCTCTGGTACCTCTCCCTGCTCTCTGGTGTTCTGTTGTTCCTGTAGTTTCTCCATGTTATTTTACTCAACTGCTTCGCTGCCATACATTCCTGACTGAACCATGGAATCTTCTGTTGCTTTTCATTTTTCTCCTTTTGGACTGGGATGAGCCTGTCTGCAGCTTCCTGGCACTTCTGGGTGACATAGTCCATCATACACTGTACAGTCTTGTCTCTAAATTCTGTTTCCATTGGTAATTCCCATTAGGAAGTTTCTCATCTCGTCATATTTTCCTCTCGGTAATTTAGTCTTTCCCCTTCCAATAACATCCTTGGATAGGTTATCCCTACCTCTTCCAGATACTCAAATGTAAATACACTGTGGTCACTCGTTCCCATTGGGGCTTCAAATTGGGCTTCCCTTATTTCTGAGTCATTCCAGGTGTGGGCAGGTTGAGGTCCCCTCCTGCTCTTCCTGGCCCCGTACCTCACAGTTGTGGGCCCCCATTGTTCCACACCTTCCACCGTCTTCGTTCATGTTGCATTATGTGGGTGTTGCAAGCACGCCAAGTGTTGCCACCTGTATAATGGGTGCTGCTAGTTTGTTCCATGCTGTGGTCACCCTGTGGAACACTGATGAGTTTGTTCCATGTTGTGGTCACCCTGTGGAACACTGATGAGTTTGTTCCATGTTGTGGTCACCCTGTGGAACACTGTCTTCACAATGTGGTCTTTGTGCATGGTACACCGTATTTCCCTTCACCCCCCCCCCTCCCCCCCCTTGCGCGGGTTAAGTTACACTGAGAATTAGTTTTCCAGTAAGTTATTTACTATTTTGAAAGTGATTCGACAATTGTGTAGGTAATATAAAGTTAATAAAAAGTTAATATAAAGACTATGGCATATATGGAGCTGTTGTCCCAGGCAGTATAAGCCTTAGGCCGGGCTCGGGGAGTACAAGAACTCGCGAATCCTTCTCTGGGAGGCCCCTGGGAGGCTCTGGGAGGCCCCTGGGAGGCTCTGGGAGGCCCCTGGGAGGCTCTGGGAGGCCCCTGGGAGGCTCTGGATGGCCCCTGGGAGGCTCTGGGAGGCCCCTGGGAGGCTCTGGGAGGCTCCTGGGAGGCTCTGGAAGGCCCCTGGGAGGCTCTGGGAAGCCCCTGGGAGGCTCTGGGAGGCCCCTTGGAGGCTCTGGGAGGCTCCTGGGAGGCTCTGGGAGGCCCCTGGGAGGCTCTGGGAGGCCCCTTTGAGGCTCTGGAAGGCCCCTGGGAGGCTCTGGGAGGCCCCTAGGAGGCTCTGGAAGGCCCCTGGGAGGCTCTGGAAGGCCCCTGGGAGGCTCTGGAAGGCCTCTGGGAGGCTCTGGGAGGCTCCTGGGAGGCTCTGGGAGGCCCCTGGGAGGCACTGAGAGGCCCCTGGGAGGCTCGGGGAGGCCCCTTGGAGGCTCTGGGAGGCTCCTGGGAGGCTCTGGGAGGCCCCTGGGAGGCTCTGGGAGGCCCCTGGGAGGCTCTGGGAGGGCCCTGGGAGGCTTTGGGAGGCTCCTGGGAAGCTCTGGGAGGCCCTGAGAGGCTCTGGAAGGCCCCTGGGAGGCTCTGGGAGGCCCTTGGGAGGCTCTAGGAGGCCCCTTGGAGGCTCTGGGAGGCTCCTGGGAGGCTCTGGGAGGCCCCTGGGAGGCTCTTGGAGGCTCTGGGAGGCTCCTGGGAGGCTCTGGAAGGCCCCTGGGAGGCTCTGGGAGGCCCCTGGGAGGCTCTGGGAGGCTCCTGGGAGGCTCTGAGAGGCCCTGGGAGGCTCTGGGAGGCCCTGAGAGGCTCTGGGAGGCTCTTGGAGGCGCTGGAAGGCCCTGGGAGGCCCTGGGAGGCTCTGGGAGGCCCTGAGATGCTCTGGGAGGCCCTGGGAGGCCCTGAGAGGCTCTGGGAGGCCCTGAGAGGCTCTGGGAGGCCCTGGGAGGCCCTGGGAGGCTCTTGGAGGCTCTGGGAGGCTCTGGGAGGCTCTGGGAGGCTCTGGGAGGCTCTGGGAGGCCCTGGGAGGCCCTGGGAGGCGCTGGGAGGCTCTGGGAGGCTCTGGGAGGCCCTGGGAGGCCCTGGGAGGCTCTTGGAGGCTCTGGGAGACCCTGGGAGGCTCTGGAAGGCCCTAGGAGGCTCTGGGAGGCCCTGGGAGGCCCTGGGAGGCCCTGGGAGGCCCTAGGAGGCCCAAAGGTCTCCTGACAGTGGTGGTGGGACCCCACCTCCCTCCAGGTGGGGACAGAGGCACCTTGTGGCCCTGTTTGAATGACTCAACATTCCCAGTGGGGAGCAGGGCCCTGGTGGGGGCAGAGGGTGGGACACCGGGGCCCTGGTGGGGGCAGAGGGTGGGACACCGGGGCCCTGGTGGGGGCAGAGGGTGGGACACCGGGGCCCTGGTGGGGGGCAGAGGGTGGGGAGCAGGGCCCTGGTGGGGGCAGAGGGTGGGGAGCAGGGCCCTGGTGGGGGCAGAGGGTGGGGACACCGGGGCCCTGGTGGGGGCATAGGGTGGGGAGCAGGGCCCTGGTGGGGGCAGAGGGTGGGGACACCGGGGCCCTGGTGGGGGCAGAGGGTGGGACACCGGGGCCCTGGTGGGGGCATAGGGTGGGGAGCATTGCCCTGGTGGGGGCTGAGGGTGGGGACACCGGGGCCCTGGTGGGGGCAGAGGGTGGGGAGCAGGGCCCTGGTGGGGGCAGAGGGTGGGGACACCGGGGCCCTGGTGGGGGCATAGGGTGGGGAGCAGGGCCCTGGTGGGGGCAGAGGGTGGGGACACCGGGGCCCTGGTGGGGGCAGAGGGTGGGACACCGGGGCCCTGGTGGGGGCATAGGGTGGGGAGCAGGGCCCTGGTGGGGGCTGAGGGTGGGGACACCGGGGCCCTGGTGGGGGCAGAGGGTGGGGAGCAGGGCCCTGGTGGGGGCAGAGGGTGGGACACCGGGGCCCTGGTGGGGGCAGAGGGTGGGGACACCGGGGCCCTGGTGGGGGCAGAGGGTGGGGACACCGGGGCCCTCCTCCTGTACGGGGGTGGGGGAGGTTGTGGAGGGTGTTGTGGCGGGGTGAGTGTTGTAATGTGTTGTAATCTCAGTAACACAGGTTCCCTCTACTTTCATACTGTGCTGGGCCCTCCACTACTGCCATGTCCCGTCCATGTAAGTGCCACTGTACTCGGCATTGCTGTTCTTCCTGCTGCTGCTGGTGCTGTTGCTGTTGTTGTTATTGTTGCTGTCGCTGCTGTTGCTGCTGCTGCTGCTGCTGCTGTTGTTGCTGCTGCTGTTGCTGCTGTTGATGCTGCTGGTGCTGCTGGTGCTGCTGGTGCTTGCTGCTGTTGTTGCTGCTTGCTGCTGTTGTTGTTGATTGTTGCTGCTTGCTGCTGTTGCTGCTTTCAGCCTATAATAACTCTTATCAACCATCTTCCATTTGATTGTCTCCTTATCTGTCTCCTTTCTGTTTTTCGTGACTGTTTTATTTATTTATTTTTACTTGTTCATTCTTAATTTGTCTGCGATGTCGACCAACTTGCTTGATCTTATTCACATTTTATGTATTTATAATTTTTGCCTCTTTCTGTATTTACATTAAAGTTCCCTGGCTATGCAAATTGGTGGGCTTGGCCTCACAGAGTACTGCCCTCCGTGTCGTGACGCAGCTCACTCACAGCCTGGGGCCACATTCACGAAGCAGTTACGCAAGCACTTACGAACGTGTACACCTTTTCTCAATCTTTGGCGGCTTTGTTTATGTTAATGAGCCCCGAAGCGCCATGGGGCTGTTTATAACAATAACAACAGTTGATTGGGAAGTTTTCATACTTGTGAACTGTTTAATAAATGTAACCAAAGCCGCCAAAGATTGAGGAAAGATGGACACGTTCGTAGGTACTTGTGTAACTGCTTCGTGAATCTGGCCCCTGCTCTCTCCCCCTTCCTGCCTTGGGCCGCCTGCGCTTCACAGACACACACGACAACCTGTGTTGACCTGCTGTGAACGACGCGTCTTCCAGTCTTCCCTTACTGTCTGTCACGGTTCCTCTCGCCTCCTTACGTCTCTCTCTTACTAAGGCTTATATTATCATACACAATTATATAGGTTCACATTTCTCATTGTTGTTTATATATAACTTTCACAAGTCTTTTCATAGTTTGTAACTAATGGTTCCTGAACGTTTATAACCCAGCCATGGTGCTGGGAGTTAACCCAGCCATGGTGCTGGGAGTTAACCCAGCCATGGTGCTGGGAGTTAACCCAGCCATGGTGCTGGGAGTTAACCCAGCCATGGTGCTGGGAGTTAACCCAGCCATGGTGCTGGGAGTTAACCCAGCCATGGTGCTGGGAGTTAACCCAGCCATGGTGCTGGGAGTTAACCCAGCCATGGTGCTGGGAGTTAACGCAGCCATGGAGCTGGGAGTTAACGCAGCCATGGTGCTGGGAGTTAACCCAGCCATGGTGATGGGAGTTAACCCAGCCATGGTGCTGGGAGTTAACCCAGCCATGGTGCTGGGAGTTAACCCAACCATGGTGCTGGGAGTTAACCCAGCCATGGTGCTGGGAGTTAACGCAGCCATGGTGCTGGGAGTTAACCCAGCCATGGTGCTGGGAGTTAACGCAGCCATGGTGCTGGGAGTTAACCCAGCCATGGTGCTGGGAGTTAACCCAGCCATGGTGCTGGGAGTTAACCCAGCCATGGTGCTGGGAGTTAACCCAGCCATGGTGCTGAGAGTTAACCCAGCCATGGTGCTGGGAGTTAACCCAGCCATGGTGCTGGGAGTTAACCCAGCCATGGTGCTGGGAGTTAACGCAGCCATGGTGCTGGGAGTTAACGCAGCCATGGTGCTGGGCGTTAACCCAGCCATGGTGCTGGGAGTTAACCCAGCCATGGTGCTGGGAATTAACCCAGCCATGGTGCTGGGAGTTAACCCAACCATGGTGCTGGGAGTTAACCCAGCCATGGTGCTGGGAGTTAACGCAGCCATGGTGCTGGGAGTTAACCCAGCCATGGTGCTGGGAGTTAACGCAGCCATGGTGCTGGGAGTTAACGCAGCCATGGTGCTGGGAGTTAACCCAGCCATGGTGCTGGGAGTTAACCCAGCCATGGTGCTGGGAGTTAACCCAGCCATGGTGCTGGGAGTTAACCCAGCCATGGTGCTGGCAGTTAACGCAGCCATGGTGCTGGGAGTTAACCCAGCCATGGTGCTGGGAGTTAACCCAGCCATGGTGCTGGGAGTTAACCCAGCCATGGTGCTGGGAGTTAACCCAGCCATGGTGCTGGGAGTTAACGCAGCCATGGTGCTGGGAGTTAACTCAAGTGTTTCCCAATGTATGTCTATAACCCTTTCAAAGGAACATTTGGCCATCATATCAGTAACCCCACACACAGACACCCCCACACACAGACACCCCCACACACAGACACCCCCACACACAGACACCCCCACACACAAACACCCCCACACACAGACACCCCCACACACAGACACCCCCACACACAGACACCCCCATACACAGACACCCCCATACACAGACACCCCCACACACAGACCCCCCCACACACAGACACCCCCACACACAGACACCCCCACACACAGACACCCCCACACACAGACACCCCCCACACACAGACACCCCCACACACAGACACCCCCCACACAGACACCCGACCCCCCACACAGACACCCTCCACACAGACACCCCCACACACAGACACCCCCACACACAGACACCCCCATACACAGACACCCCCACACACAGACACCCCCACACACAGACACCCCCACACACAGACACCCCCATACACAGACACCCCCACACACAGACACCCCCCACACACAGACACCCCCCACACACAGGCACCCCCCACACAGACACCCGACCCCCCACACAGACACCCTCCACACAGACACCCGACACCCCACACAGACACCCCCCCCCACACACAGACACCCCCACACACAGACACCCCCACACACAGACACCCCCATACACAGACACCCCCACACACTGACACCCCCCACACACAGACACCCCCACACACAGACACCCCCATACACAGACACCCCCACACACAGACACCCCCCACACACAGACACCCCCACACACAGACACCACCCACACAGACACCCGACCCCCCACACAGACACCCTCCACACAGACACCCGACCCCCCACACAGACACCCCCCCACACACAGACACCCCCCACACAGACACCCCCCACACACAGACACATCCACACACAGACACCCCCCACACACAGACACCCCCACACACAGACACCCCACACACAGACACCCCCCCACACACAGACACCAGTTGGAGGTTAGGGACAAGATGGCCAAAGTAAAGAGAAGATCGTTTGCTTGTGGGGGAAATTCAGTGAGTATTTGCGGGTAATGAGGGAGACAGTAACCAACCTGCAGGATGAACTGAAGGCAGGAAAGGAGGAGATAAAAAGCCTGAAAGAGAATCCTACTCAGTACCAGACACGAACCATCCCCCAGGAAGCTGGTAATGTATCTTTTGATAGGACTTGTGCAGTATAAGCCTCATGTGTAGACATGATAAGAACGAGCCCTGAAGCTGTGTCTGCAGTAAAGGCAGTTACCATGACATTTGCCACTTCTCAGGAAGAAGCAAGGTGAACTAGTCATCTGATAGAGTGGACATGAGCAGTAGTCGTAGTAGGTATTAAGGAACAAGCAGGTTCCACTCAGGTGGTTGGAGTGGAGAGAGATAAGGACAAAGCTGCAGTGACAGAGGGATCTTGAAGGGGGGGAGCCTCTTGAAGGATGGAGAGGGCGGAACAACGTATAGAAAAGGTTTTCAGGCTTGGCTAGTTCAACAAGGAAAAAAGATCGGCTGATAAAGGTAGTTTTCACGATCGATACCACAACAGAGGAACTAATAGCAAGGAAGAGCCAACTATTACATGTAACGGAATTTAAAATTATATTCCTTCAGAGGGATATGACAAGGGAGAGAATGAGAGCAGGAGTCACAAGGAAGGAGCACAGAAGTGAATTGACAGAAGTGACTTCTGGAGACAGAAGTGAATCAAGGAACAACACCCCCTCAAACCGTACAATCCAAGAGGGGAATGGGTAAACCCTCCACAAGCAGTTCATCAGCCCCAGTGAGAAGAGCATCACCCCAACCTTCCACCCAATAGAAGTCCTCCCTGCCCCCCCCCCCTCCCTCCCAGCATCCCACTAATTGCACATATTCCCCCCCCCCTCCCCCTCCAATGGAGCAACTGTCTGCATCAGTGGAACAGCCGGCAGGTGCAAGAGTAAGTGAGGATGGACAGATGAAAGTACGCTTCAAAGTGATGTACACAAACATAGATGGCATTACCAATAAAACAAGTGAACTTGTAGAAAAGATACAAAAAGAAAACCCTAGATGTAATGGCAATCACAGAAACAAAACTCTCAGGCATCATAACAAATGCAGAGTTTCCTCAGGACTGTTATATAGTAAGGAAAGTGAGGGAGGGAAGAGGAGAAGGAGTTTCGAAGAGAGGAACATCCCAGGCTGTGAAAATTGCAGAGACGACATAACTGGCACTATGACAATGGGAGGACCAACGATAATGACAGTAGTAATATTAACCTCTCTCTCTCCCCCCCCCCTCCCCCCATTAAATGACAGAAGACCCAGACAGGAGTATGACAGGAACAACATGGCAACCATTAACATAATAGAGAGAGCAGTTTCTATTGTCTTTAGGAAGAACTCTAAACTGTTGATCAATGGGTAACTTCAACCATAGAAAGGTAGACCGCGGAAATAGAGAACCACACGGAAGGACAGAATCATGGAGAACTAAACTATTAGACGCGGCGACGAGAAACTTTCAATGCCAACATGTCAAGGGGCCCACAAGAATGGGAGGGAACGATGAACCAGCCAGACGTGATCTGGTAGTCACCCTGAACGAGTCAGACATATGGGAAGTAAGTAGCTGGAATATCGAAGGGGAAACTATGATGAGGTTATAACACTTCTAACAGGAATATGATGGGAGACAGAACTCAGTGTCACAATCTGTCTGTACACGGCATGATGTACAACATCACCCAGAAGTGTCAGGAGGCACAAAACAGGTTTATCCCGCCGGCCAGGAAAAAAAAGCAAAAGGGGGAATCTGTGGATCAGTCAGGCATGTAAGGAAGCAAGGCAGCGAAGCACACGGGAATGGAGAAACTACAGTAATAACAGAACACCAGAGAGCAGGGAGAGACACCAGAGGGCCAGAGATGAGCACCTTAGTGTCAGGAGAGAAGCAGAGGCAGTTTGACAATGACATAGCAAATAAAAAAAGAACATAGCAAGAACCAACCAAAATTGCTATATAGCCACATCAGGAGGAAAACAACAATGAAAGAAAAGGTGATGAAACTGAAAAATGGAGTGGATGGGTACATAGAGAATGACAAAGAGGTGTGTAAAGAACTTAACAAGAGATGCTAGGAGGTCTTTACAGTAGAGTAAGGGGAAGTCCCCAAGCTAGGAGGGGTGGCGGTAAACCAAGCAGACTTGGAAGATACTGAAATTACCAGAGATTAGGTTAGGAGGGAATCGGTTCGATCAAGACGTGACAAAGGCTGTTGGACCTGATGGAATCTCACCATGGAAGCTAAAAGAGGGGACAGAAGCACTTTTCATGCCTCTATCAATGGTGTATAACAAGTCATTGGAAACAGGAGACCTACCAGAGAGTTGGAAAACAGCTAACGTGGTCCCAATATACAAAAAGAGAGACAGGCAAGAGGCCCTAACAATAACTTTAAAAGCAGGTATGATAGGGAACGAGGCCAGAAGTCAGTGCATTAGACAAAAAACGGCTAGAAAAGCGGGATCTAGGAACTAGAGCTCGATCCTGCAGGCACAAATAGGCGAGCACACAGATACCCCCCCACACACAGACACCCCCCCCCCCTCACAGTCACTCCTACACAATCACCCCTACACAGACCTACTCCCCCACAGTCACCCACACCGTCACCCCCACACCGTCACCCCCCACACCGTCACCCCCCACACCGTCACCCCCACACCGTCACCCCCACACCGTCACCCCCCACCGTCAAACACCCCCCCCCCCACACACACACACTGACAAACCGCCCCTGTACAGAAGTCAGCCTTCAGGGGCCCCAGCGGCGGGGTTCTGTTATATATAAGAGAGGTTATGGGTAGCAGAGTCTGTGGAGTGTCTACCCCCAGGCCGTGTTGTGGGAGCTGTACGCATGCCAGGTGCAGCCTGACTCACTCCCATGTACTCCCAGGCCTGCTACACTCACTCCCATGTACTCCCAAGCCTGCTACACTCACTCTCCCATGTACTCTGGGGCCTGCTACACTCACTCCCATGTACTCCCAGGCCTCATACACTCCCCTGTACTCCCAGGCCAGCTACACTCACTCCCATGTACTCCCAGGCCTCATACACTCACTCCCATGTACTCTGGGGGCCTGCTACACTCACTCCCATGTACTCCCAGGCCTGCTACCCTCACTCCCATGTACTCCCAAGCCTGCTACACTCACTCTCCCATGTACTCTGGGGCCTGCTACACTCACTCCCATGTACTCCCAGGCCTCAAACACTCCCCTGTACTCCCAGGCCAGCTACACTCACTCCCATGTACTCCCAGGCCTCATACACTCACTCCCATGTACTCTGGGGGCCTGCTACACTCACTCCCATGTACTCCCAGGCCTGCTACCCTCACTCCCATGTACTCCCAAGCCTGCTACACTCACTCTCCCATGTACTCTGGGGCCTGCTACACTCACTCCCATGTACTCCCAGGCCTCATACACTCCCCTGTACTCCCAGGCCAGCTACACTCACTCCCATGTACTCCCAGGCCTCATACACTCACTCCCATGTACTCTGGGGGCCTGCTACACTCACTCCCATGTACTCCCAGGCCTGCTACCCTCACTCCCATGTACTCCCAAGCCTGCTACACTCACTCTCCCATGTACTCTGGGGCCTGCTACACTCACTCCCATGTACTCCCAGGCCTCATACACTCCCCTGTACTCCCAGGCCAGCTACACTCACTCCCATGTACTCCCAGGCCTCATACACTCACTCCCATGTACTCTGGGGGCCTGCTACACTCACTCCCATGTACTCCCAGGCCTGCTACCCTCACTCCCATGTACTCCCAAGCCTGCTACACTCACTCTCCCATGTACTCTGGGGCCTGCTACACTCACTCCCATGTACTCCCAGGCCTCATACACTCCCCTGTACTCCCAGGCCAGCTACACTCACTCCCATGTACTCCCAGGCCTCATACACTCACTCCCATGTACTCTGGGGGCCTGCTACACTCACTCACATGTACTCCCAAGCCTGCTACACTCACTCCCATGTACTCCCAGGCCTCATACACTCACTCCCCTGTACTCCCAGGCCAGCTACACTCACTCCCATGTACTCTGGGGGCCTGCTACACTCACTCCCATGTACTCTGGGGGCCTGCTACACTCACTCCCATGTACTCCCAGGCCTGCTACAATCACTCCCATGTACTCTAGGGGCCTGCTACACTCACTCCCATGTACTCCCAAGCCTGCTACACTCACTCCCATGTACTCCCAGGCCTCATACACTCACTCCCCTGTACTCCCAGGCCAGCTACACTCACTCCCATGTACTCTGGGGGCCTGCTACACTCACTCCCATGTACTCTGGGGGCCTGCTACACTCACTCCCATGTACTCTGGGGGCCTGCTACACTCACTCCCATGTACTCCCAGGCCTGCTACAATCACTCCCATGTACTCTGGGGGCCTGCTACACTCACTCCCATGTACTCCCAAGCCTGCTACACTCACTCCCATGTACTCCCAGGCCTCATACACTCACTCCCCTGTACTCCCAGGCCAGCTACACTCACTCCCATGTACTCTGGGGGCCTGCTACACTCACTCCCATGTACTCCCAGGCCTGCTACAATGACTCCCATGTACTCTGGGGGCCTGCTACACTCACTCCCATGTACTCTGGGGCCTGCTACACTCACTCTCCCATGTACTCTGGGGCTTGCTACACTCACTCTCCCATGTACTCTGGGGCCTGCTACATTCACTCCCATGTACTCTGGGGCCTGCTACACTCACTCCCATGTACTCCCAGGCCTGCTACACTCACTCCCATGTACTCCCAGGCCTGCTACACTCACTCCCATGTACTCCCAGGCCTGCTGCACTCACTCCCCTGTACTCCCAGGCCTGCTACACTCACTCTCCCATGTACTCTGGGGGCCTGCTACACTCACTCACCCATGTACTCTGGGGCCTGCTACACTCACTCCCATGTACTCCCAGGCCTGCTGCACTCACTCCCATGTACTCCCAGGCCTGCTACACTCACTCCCATGTACTCCCAGGCCTCATACACTCACTCTCCTGTACTCCCAGGCCTCATACACTCACTCCCATGTACTCCCAGGCCTGCTACACTCACTCCCATGTACTCTGGGGCCTGCTGCACTCACTCTCCCATGTACTCCCAGGCCTGCTACACTCACAATCCCATGTACACTGTAGCCTGCGACACTGAACTACTCCCATGTACACTGTAGCCTACTACACTGAACCACTCCCATGTACACTGTAGCCTACTACACTGAACCACTCCCATGTACACTGTAGCCTACTACACTGAACCACTCCAATGTACACTGTAGCCTGCTACACTGAACCACTCCCATGTACACTGTAACCTACTACACTGAACCACTCCCATGTACACTGTAACCTACTACACTGAACCACTCACATGTACACTGTAGCCTGCTACACTGAACCACTCCCATGTACACTGTAGCCTGCTACACTGAACCACTCCCATGTACACTGTAACCTACTACACTGAACCACTCCCATGTACACTGTAGCCTGCTACACTGAACTACTCCCATGTACACTGTAGCCTGCTACACTGAACCACTCCCATGTACACTGTAGCCTGCTACACTAAACCACTCCCATGTACACTGTAACCTACTACACTGAACCACTCCCATGTACACTGTAGCCTGCTACATTGAACCACTCCCATGTACACTGAAGCCTGCTACACTGAACCACTCCCATGTACACTGTAACCTACTACACTGAACCACTCCCATGTACACTGTAGCCTGCTACACTGAACCACTCCCATGTACACTGTAACCTACTACACTGAACCACTCCCATGTACACTGTAGCCTGCTACACTGAACCACTCCCATGAACACTGTAACCTACTACACTGAACCACTCCCATGTACACTGTAGCCTGCTACACTGAGAGTGTGGACTTAGTCTCAGGTGATCACCATCGAACCTCTGGCTCGCTACCTGCTTCAGTGAAACCATTTCCTGCTGAAGACCGGTAACTTCTGCTGAGGTTGTCACCCGGTGTGTAGTCTGCTGGCACTCTGCTGGGTGTATTGTTACCCGGTGTGTAGTCTGCTGGCACTCTGCTGGGTGTATTGTTACCCGGTGTGTAGTCTGCTGGCACTCTGCTGGGTGTATTGTTACCCGGTGTGTAGTCTGCTGGCACTCTGCTGGGTGTATTGTCACCCGGTGTGTAGTCTGCTGGCACTCTGCTGGGTGTATTGTTACCCGGTGTGTAGTCTGCTGGCACTCTGTTTGGTGTATTGTTACCCGGTGTGTAGTCTGCTGGCACTCTGCTGGGTGTATTGTTACCCGGTGTGTAGTCTGCTGGCACTCTGCTGGGTGCATTGTCACCCAGTGTGTAGTCTGCTGGCACTCTGCTGGGGTGTATTGTCACCCGGTGTGTAGTCTGCTGGCACTCTGCTGGGTGTATTGTCACCCAGTGTGTAGTCTGCTGGCACTCTGCTGGGTGTATTGTCACCCGGTGTGTAGTCTGCTGGCACTCTGCTGGGTGTATTGCCACCCGGTGTGTAGTCTGCTGGCACTCTGCTGGGTGTATTGTCACCCAGTGTGTAATCTGCTGGCACTCTGCTGGGTGTATTGTGACCCGGTGTGTAGTCTGCTGGCACTCTGCTGGGTGTATTGTCACCCAGTGTGTAGTCTGCTGGCACTCTGCTGAGTGTATTGTCACCCAGTGTGTAGTCTCCAGGCACTCTGCTGGGTGTATTGTGACCCGGTGTGTAGTCTGCTGGCACTCTGCTGGGTGTATTGTCACCCAGTGTGTAGTCTGCTGGCACTCTGCTGAGTGTATTGTCACCCAGTGTGTAGTCTTCTGGCACTCTGCTGGGTGTATTGTGACCCGGTGTGTAGTCTGCTGGCACTCTGCTGGGTGTATTGTCACCCAGTGTGTAGTCTCCTGGCACTCTGCTGAGTGTATTGTCACCCAGTGTGTAGTCTGCTGGCACTCTGCTGGGTGTATTGTCACCCGGTGTGTAGTCTGCTGGCACTCTGCTTGGTGTATTGTTACCCGGTGTGTAGTCTGCTGGCACTCTGCTGGGTGTATTGTGACCCGGTGTGTAGTCTGCTGGCACTCTGCTGGGTGTATTGTCACCCAGTGTGTAGTCTGCTGGCTCTCTGCTGAGTGTATTGTCACCCAGTGTGTAGTCTCCTGGCACTCTGCTGGGTGTATTGTGACCCGGTGTGTAGTCTGCTGGCACTCTGCGGGGTGTATTGTCACCCAGTGTGTAGTCTGCTGGCACTCTGCTGAGTGTATTGTTACCCAGTGTGTAGTCTCCTGGCACTCTGCTGGGTGTATTGTGACCCGGTGTGTAGTCTGCTGGCACTCTGCTGGGTGTATTGTCACCCAGTGTGTAGTCTGCTGGCACTCTGCTGGGTGTATTGTCACCCGGTGTGTAGTCTGCTGGCACTCTGCTGGGTGTATTGTCACCCAGTGTGTAGTCTGCTGGCACTCTGCTGGGTGTATTGTCACCCAGTGTGTAGTCTGCTGGCACTCTGCTGGGTGTATTGTCACCCGGTGTGTAGTCTGATGGCACTCTGCTGGGGTGTATTGTCAACCGGGGTATAGTCTGCTGGCACTCTGCTGAGTGTATTGTTACCCAGTGTGTAGTCTGCTGGCACTCTGCTGGGTGTATTGTCACCCGGTGTGTAGTCTGCTGGAACTCTGCTGGGTGTATTGTGACCCGGTGTGTAGTCTGCTGGCACTCTGCTGGGTGTATTGTCACCCAGTGTGTAGTCTGCTGGCACTCTGCTGGGTGTATTGTCACCCGGTGTGCAGTCTGCTGGCACTCTGCTGGGTGTATTGTCACCCAGTGTGTAATCTGCTGGCACTCTGCTGGGTGTATTGTCACCCGGTGTGTAGTCTGCTGGCACTCTGCTGGGTGTATTGTCACCCGGTGTGTAGTCTGCTGGCACTCTGCTGGGTGTATTGTCACCCAGTGTGTAGTCTCCTGGCACTCTGTTGGGTGCATTGTTACCCGGTGTGTAGTCTGCTGGCACTCTGCTGTGTGTATTGTCACCCAGTGTGTAGTCTGCTGGCACTCTGCTGGGTGTATTGTCACCCAGTGTGTAGTCTGCTGGCACTCTGCTGAGTGTATTGTCACCCGGTGTGTAGTCTGCTGGCACTCTGCTGGGTGTATTGTCACCCGGTGTGTAGTCTGCTGGCACTCTGCTGGGTGTATTGTCACCCAGTGTGTAGTCTCCTGGCACTCTGCTGGGTGCATTGTTACCCGGTGTGTAGTCTGCTGGCACTCTGCTGTGTGTATTGTCACCCAGTGTGTAGTCTGCTGGCACTCTGCTGGGTGTATTGTCACCCAGTGTGTAGTCTGCTGGCACTCTGCTGGGTGTATTGTCACCCGGTGTGTAGTCTGCTGGCACTCTGCTGGAGTGTATTGTCACCCGGTGTGTAGTCTGCTGGCACTCTGCTGGGTGTATTGTGACCCGGTGTGTAGTCTGCTGGCTCTCTGCTGGGTGTATTGTCACCCAGTGTGTAGTCTCCTGGCACTCTGCTGGGTGCATTGTTACCCGGTGTGTAGTCTGCTGGCACTCTGCTGTGTGTATTGTCACCCAGTGTGTAGTCTGCTGGCACTCTGCTGAGTGTATTGTCACCCAGTGTGTAGTCTGCTGGCACTCTGCTGGGTGTATTGTCACCCGGTGTGTAGTCTGCTGGCACTCTGCTTGGTGTATTGTTACCCGGTGTGTAGTCTGCTGGCACTCTGCTGGGTGTATTGTGACCCGGTGTGTAATCTGCTGGCACTCTGCTGGGTGTATTGTGACCCGGTGTGTAGTCTGCTGGCACTCTGCTGGGTGTATTGTCACCCAGTGTGTAGTCTGCTGGCACTCTGCTGAGTGTATTGTCACCCAGTGTGTAGTCTCCAGGCACTCTGCTGGGTGTATTGTGACCCGGTGTGTAGTCTGCTGGCACTCTGCTGAGTGTATTGTTACCCAGTGTGTAGTCTCCTGGCACTCTGCTGGGTGTATTGTGACCCGGTGTGTAGTCTGCTGGCACTCTGCTGGGTGTATTGTCACCCAGTGTGTAGTCTGCTGGCACTCTGCTGGGTGTATTGTCACCCGGTGTGTAGTCTGCTGGCACTCTGCTGGGTGTATTGTCACCCAGTGTGTAGTCTGCTGGCACTCTGCTGGGTGTATTGTCACCCGGTGTGTAGTCTGCTGGCACTCTGCTTGGTGTATTGTTACCCGGTGTGTAGTCTGCTGGCACTCTGCTGGGTGTATTGTGACCCGGTGTGTAGTCTGCTGGCACTCTGCTGGGTGTATTGTCACCCAGTGTGTAGTCTGCTGGCTCTCTGCTGAGTGTATTGTCACCCAGTGTGTAGTCTCCTGGCACTCTGCTGGGTGTATTGTGACCCGGTGTGTAGTCTGCTGGCACTCTGCGGGGTGTATTGTCACCCAGTGTGTAGTCTGCTGGCACTCTGCTGAGTGTATTGTTACCCAGTGTGTAGTCTCCTGGCACTCTGCTGGGTGTATTGTGACCCGGTGTGTAGTCTGCTGGCACTCTGCTGGGTGTATTGTCACCCAGTGTGTAGTCTGCTGGCACTCTGCTGGGTGTATTGTCACCCGGTGTGTAGTCTGCTGGCACTCTGCTGGGTGTATTGTCACCCAGTGTGTAGTCTGCTGGCACTCTGCTGGGTGTATTGTCACCCAGTGTGTAGTCTGCTGGCACTCTGCTGGGTGTATTGTCACCCGGTGTGTAGTCTGATGGCACTCTGCTGGGGTGTATTGTCAACCGGGGTATAGTCTGCTGGCACTCTGCTGAGTGTATTGTTACCCAGTGTGTAGTCTGCTGGCACTCTGCTGGGTGTATTGTCACCCGGTGTGTAGTCTGCTGGAACTCTGCTGGGTGTATTGTGACCCGGTGTGTAGTCTGCTGGCACTCTGCTGGGTGTATTGTCACCCAGTGTGTAGTCTGCTGGCACTCTGCTGGGTGTATTGTCACCCGGTGTGCAGTCTGCTGGCACTCTGCTGGGTGTATTGTCACCCAGTGTGTAATCTGCTGGCACTCTGCTGGGTGTATTGTCACCCGGTGTGTAGTCTGCTGGCACTCTGCTGGGTGTATTGTCACCCGGTGTGTAGTCTGCTGGCACTCTGCTGGGTGTATTGTCACCCAGTGTGTAGTCTCCTGGCACTCTGTTGGGTGCATTGTTACCCGGTGTGTAGTCTGCTGGCACTCTGCTGTGTGTATTGTCACCCAGTGTGTAGTCTGCTGGCACTCTGCTGGGTGTATTGTCACCCAGTGTGTAGTCTGCTGGCACTCTGCTGAGTGTATTGTCACCCGGTGTGTAGTCTGCTGGCACTCTGCTGGGTGTATTGTCACCCGGTGTGTAGTCTGCTGGCACTCTGCTGGGTGTATTGTCACCCAGTGTGTAGTCTCCTGGCACTCTGCTGGGTGCATTGTTACCCGGTGTGTAGTCTGCTGGCACTCTGCTGTGTGTATTGTCACCCAGTGTGTAGTCTGCTGGCACTCTGCTGGGTGTATTGTCACCCAGTGTGTAGTCTGCTGGCACTCTGCTGGGTGTATTGTCACCCGGTGTGTAGTCTGCTGGCACTCTGCTGGAGTGTATTGTCACCCGGTGTGTAGTCTGCTGGCACTCTGCTGGGTGTATTGTGACCCGGTGTGTAGTCTGCTGGCTCTCTGCTGGGTGTATTGTCACCCAGTGTGTAGTCTCCTGGCACTCTGCTGGGTGCATTGTTACCCGGTGTGTAGTCTGCTGGCACTCTGCTGTGTGTATTGTCACCCAGTGTGTAGTCTGCTGGCACTCTGCTGAGTGTATTGTCACCCAGTGTGTAGTCTGCTGGCACTCTGCTGGGTGTATTGTCACCCGGTGTGTAGTCTGCTGGCACTCTGCTTGGTGTATTGTTACCCGGTGTGTAGTCTGCTGGCACTCTGCTGGGTGTATTGTGACCCGGTGTGTAGTCTGCTGGCACTCTGCTGGGTGTATTGTCACCCAGTGTGTAGTCTGCTGGCACTCTGCTGAGTGTATTGTCACCCAGTGTGTAGTCTCCTGGCACTCTGCTGGGTGTATTGTGACCCAGTGTGTAGTCTGCTGGCACTCTGCGGGGTGTATTGTCACCCAGTGTGTAGTCTGCTGGCACTCTGCTGAGTGTATTGTTACCCAGTGTGTAGTCTCCTGGCACTCTGCTGGGTGTATTGTGACCCGGTGTGTAGTCTGCTGGCACTCTGCTGGGTGTATTGTCACCCAGTGTGTAGTCTGCTGGCACTCTGCTGGGTGTATTGTCACCCGGTGTGTAGTCTGCTGGCACTCTGCTGGGTGTATTGTCACCCAGTGTGTAGTCTGCTGGCACTCTGCTGGGTGTATTGTCACCCAGTGTGTAGTCTGCTGGCACTCTGCTGGGTGTATTGTCACCCGGTGTGTAGTCTGATGGCACTCTGCTGGGGTGTATTGTCAACCGGGGTATAGTCTGCTGGCACTCTGCTGGGTGTATTGTTACCCAGTGTGTAGTCTGCTGGCACTCTGCTGGGTGTATTGTCACCCGGTGTGTAGTCTGCTGGCACTCTGCTGGGTGTATTGTGACCCGGTGTGTAGTCTGCTGGCACTCTGCTGGGTGTATTGTCACCCGGTGTGTAGTCTGCTGGCACTCTGCTGGGTGTATTGTCACCCGGTGTGTAGTCTGCTGGCACTCTGCTGGGTGTATTGTCACCCAGTGTGTAATCTGCTGGCACTCTGCTGGGTGTATTGTCACCCGGTGTGTAGTCTGCTGGCACTCTGCAGGGTGTATTGTTACCCGGTGTGTAGTCTGCTGGCACTCTGCTGGGTGTATTGTCACCCAGTGTGTAGTCTGCTGGCACTCTGCTGGGTGTATTGTTACCCGGTGTGTAGTCTGCTGGCACTCTGCTGGGGTGTATTGTTACCCGGTGTGTAGTCTGCTGACACTCTGCTGGGTGTATTGTCACCCAGTGTGTAGTCTGCTGGCACTCTGCTGGGGTGTATTGTCACCCGGTGTGTAGTCTGCTGGCACTCTGCTGGGTGAATTTTCACCCAGTATGTAATCTGCTGGCACTCTGCTGGGTGTATTGTCACCCGGTGTGTAGTCTGCTGGCACTCTGCAGGGTGTATTGTTACCCGGTGTGTAGTCTGCTGGCACTCTGCTGGGTGTATTGTCACCCGGTGTGTAGTCTGCTGGCACTCTGCTGGGGTGTATTGTCACCCGGTGTGTAGTCTGCTGGCACTCTGCTGGGTGTATTGTCACCCGGTGTGTAGTCTGCTGGCACTCTGCTGGGATATATTGTCACCCGGTGTGTAGTCTGCTGGCACTCTGCTTGGTGTATTGTCACCCAGTGTGTAGTCTGCTGGCACTCTGCTGGGTGTATTGTCACCCGGTGTGTAGTCTGTTGGCACTCTGCTGGGGTGTATTGTCACCCGGTGTGTAGTCTGCTGGCACTCTGCTGGGTGTATTGTCACCCGGTGTGTAGTCTGCTGGCACTCTGCTGGGTGTATTGTCACCCAGTGTGTAGTCTCCTGGCACTCTGCTGGGTGCATTGTTACCCGGTGTGTAGTCTGCTGGCACTCTGCTGTGTGTATTGTCACCCAGTGTGTAGTCTGCTGGCACTCTGCTGAGTGTATTGTCACCCAGTGTGTAGTCTGCTGGCACTCTGCTGGGTGTATTGTCACCCGGTGTGTAGTCTGCTGGCACTCTGCTTGGTGTATTGTTACCCGGTGTGTAGTCTGCTGGCACTCTGCTGGGTGTATTGTGACCCGGTGTGTAGTCTGCTGGCACTCTGCTGGGTGTATTGTGACCCGGTGTGTAGTCTGCTGGCACTCTGCTGGGTGTATTGTCACCCAGTGTGTAGTCTGCTGGCACTCTGCTGAGTGTATTGTCACCCAGTGTGTAGTCTCCTGGCACTCTGCTGGGTGTATTGTGACCCGGTGTGTAGTCTGCTGGCACTCTGCTGGGTGTATTGTCACCCAGTGTGTAGTCTGCTGGCACTCTGCTGAGTGTATTGTCACCCAGTGTGTAGTCTCCTGGCACTCTGCTGGGTGTATTGTGACCCGGTGTGTAGTCTGCTGGCACTCTGCTGGGTGTATTGTCACCCAGTGTGTAGTCTGCTGGCACTCTGCTGGGTGTATTGTCACCCGGCGTGTAGTCTGCTGGCACTCTGCTGGGTGTATTGTCACCCGGTGTGTAGTCTGCTGGCACTCTGCTGGGTGTATTGTCACCCAGTGTATAGTCTGCTGGCACTCTGCTGAGTGTATTGTGACCCGGTGTGTAGTCTGCTGGCACTCTGCTGGGTGTATTGTCACCCGGTGTGTAGTCTGCTGGCACTCTGCTGGGTGTATTGTCACCCAGTGTGTAGTCTGCTGGCACTCTGCTGGGTGTATTGTCACCCGGTGTGTAGTCTGCTGGCACTCTGCTGGGTGTATTGTCACCCGGTGTGTAGTCTGATGGCACTCTGCTGGGGTGTATTGTCACCCGGGGTATAGTCTGCTGGCACTCTGCTGAGTGTATTGTGACCCGGTGTGTAGTCTGCTGGCACTGTGCTGGGTGTATTGTCACCCGGTGTGTAGTATGCTGGCACTCTGCTTGGTGTATTGTCACCCGGTGTGTAGTCTGATGGCACTCTGCTGGGGTGTATTGTCACCCGGGGTATAGTCTGCTGGCACTCTGCTGAGTGTATTGTGACCCGGTGTGTAGTCTGCTGGCACTCTGCTGGGTGTATTGTTACCCGGTGTGTAGTCTGCTGGCACTCTGCTGGGTGTATTGTCACCCGGTGTATAGTCTGCTGGCACTCTGCTGGGGTGTATTGTCGCCCAGTGTGTAGTCTGCTGGCACTCTGCTGGATGTATTGTCACCCGGTGTATAGTCTGCTGGCACTCTGCTGGGGTGTATTGTCACCCAGTGTGTAGTCTGCTGGCACTCTGCTGGGTGTATTGTTACCCGGTGTATAGTCTGCTGGCACTCTGCTGGGTGTATTGTTACCCGGTGTATAGTCTGCTGGCACTCTGCTGGGTGTATTGTTACCCGGTGTGTAGTCTGCTGGCACTCTGCTGGGTGTATTGTTACCCGGTGTGTAGTCTGCTGGCACTCTGCTGGGTGTATTGTCACCCGGTGTGTAGTCTGCTGGCACTCTGCTGGGTGTATTGTTACCCGGTGTGTAGTCTGCTGGCACTCTGCTGGGTGTATTGTTACCCGGTGTGTAGTCTGCTGGCATTCTGCTGGGTGTATTGTTACCCGGTGTGTAGTCTGCTGACACTCTGCTGGGTGTATTGTTACCCGGTGTATAGTCTGCTGGCACTCTGCTGGGGTGTATTGTCACCCGGTGTGTAGTCTGCTGGCACTCTGCTGGGGTGTATTAAAGTGTACAATACTCTACACTGCGAGGCCTCCAATTTGAAGAAAATTAATGCATCAAAACTATTTCATATGCATTATGGTGGTCAGTATACTTATACTGTGGTCTGAATACTTGTATTGTGGTCAGTATTCTTGTATGATGATCAGTATACTTGTATGGTGCTCAGTATACTTGTATGTTGGTCAGTATTATTTTATAATGGTCAGTATACTTAAATAGTGCTCAGAATACTTGTATCGTGATCAGTATATCTGTACTTGCTCAATATACTTGTATGGTGACCAGTACACTTGTTTGGTGCTCAGAATACTTGTAAGGTTGTCAGTATACTTGCATGGTGGTCAATATACTTGTAATGTGGTCGGTATACATGTATGGTGGTCAGTATACTTGAATTGTGCTCAATATACTTGAATTGTGCTCAATGTATTTGTATGATGATCAGTATACGTATATTGTGCTCAGTATACTTGTATGGTGGTTAGTATACTTATGTGGTGCTCAGTATATTTGTATTGCCATCAGTGTACTTGTATTGTTATCAGTATACTTGTATTGTAGTCAGTATACGTGTATGGTGGTCAGTATACTTGTATGTTTCTCAGTATACTTGTATAGTGCTGAGTATACTTGAATGGTACTCAGTGTACTTGTATGGTGTTCAGCATATTTGTATCGTGCTCAGTATACTTGTATTGTATTCAGTACACTTGTATTGTTGTCAGTATACTTGTATAGTTCTCAGTATATGTGTATAGGTGCTCAGTATACTTATATGGAACTCAGTATTCTTGTATTGTTGTCAGTATACTTCTATGGTGCTCAGTATACTTGTGTGGTACTCAGTATACCTGAAGGGTGGTCAGTATATTTGTATGGTGCTGAATATACTTGTAATGTACTCAATATGCTTGTAATGTACTCAGTATACTTGTTTGGTGCTCAGTATATTTGTATGGTACTCCGTATACTTGAATCTTGGTCAGTATATTTGTAATGTACTCAGTGCACTTGTTTTGTGCTCAGTATACATGTATAGTGGTCAGTATAATTGTATGTTGGTCAGTATACGTGTATGATAGTCAGTATACTTGTATGGCGTCAGTATACTTATATGGTGCTCAGTATACTTTTATGGTGGTCAGTATACTAGTATGGTGGTCAGTATACTTGCATACTTTATAGTATACTTGTATGGGTGCCAGTATACATGTATGGTTGTCAGTATATTTGTATTATTTCCAGTATACATATGTGGTGCTCAGTATACTTGTATGGTGTTCAGTATACTTGTATGGGGGCTCAGTATACTTGAATTGTGGTCAGTATACTTGTATGGCTGCCAGTATACTTGTATGGTGCTCATTATTCTTGTATGGTGGTCAGTATACTTCTATTATGCTCAGTGTTCTTCTATGGTTCTCAGTATACTTGTATGGTTCTCAGTACACTTGTATTGTGGTCAGTATACTTGTATGGTTCTCAGTATACTTGTATTGTTGTCAGTATACTTGTATGGTGCTCAGTATACTTGTATGGTTGCCAGTATACGTGTATGGGTCTCAGTATACTTGTATGGTGGTCAGTATACTTCTATGGTGGTCAGTATTCTTGTATGGTTCTCAGTTCACTTGTATGGTGGTCAGTATACTTCTATGGTGGTCAGTATTCTTGTATGTTTCTCAGTATACTTTTATGGTGGTCAGTATACTCTAATGAGGGCCAGTTTACTTTTATTGTGGTCAGAAAACTTGAATGGTGTGCAGTATACTCGTATGGTGCTCAGTGTGCTATATGGGTGCTCACTATACTTGTATGGTGTTCAGTATACTTGTATTGTGCTCAGTATACTTTTATGGTGGTCAGTATACTTGTATGGTGGTCAGTATACTTGTATGGTGTTCATAATATTTGTATGGTTCTCAGTACACTTATAATGTGCTCAGTATAATTGTATTGTGCTCAGTGTTCGTGTATTGTGCTCAGTATACTTGTATTGTGGTCAGTATATTTGTAATGTGCTCAGTATACCTGTTTGGTGTTGAGTATTCTTGTATAGTTCTCTGTATGCTTGTTTGGTTGTCAGTATACTTTTATGGGACTCAGTGTACTTATAATGTACTTAGTAAACTTGTTTGGTGCTCAGTATTCTTGTATGGTTCTCAGTATACTTGTATGGTGGTCAGTATATTTGTATGGTACTAAGTATACTTGTATTGTACTCAGTATACTTGTTTGGTGCTCAGTATTCGTGTATTGTGCTCAGTATACTTGTATGGTGGTCATTATACATGTAATGTGCTCAGTATACTTGTTTGGTGCTCAGTATTCTTTTAAATTTCTGAGTATACTTGTAATGTGCTCAGTATACTTGTTTGGTGCTCAGTATTCTTTTAAATTTCTGAGTACAGTTGTAATGTACTCAGTATACTTGCATGACACCCAGTATACTTGTATGACACCCAGTATACGTGTATTACACCCAGTATACCTGTATGACACCCAGTATACGTGTATAACACCTAGTATGCTTGTATAACACCCAGTATACCTGTATGACACTAAGTATACTTGTATTACACCCAGTATATCTGTATGACACCCAGTATACCTGTATGACAACCAGTACACCTGTATGACACCCAGTATACTTGTATAACACCCAGTATACCTGTATGACACCCAGTATACTTGTATAACACCCAGTATACTTGTATAACACCCAGTATACCTGTATGACACGCAGTATACCTGTATGACACCCAGTATACCTGTATAACACCCAGTATACCTGTATAACACCCAGTATACTTGTATAACACCCAGTATACTTGTATAACACCCAGTATACCTGTATGACACCCAGTATACCTGTATGACACCCAGTATACCTGTATAACACCCAGTATACCTGTATAACACCCAGTATACCTGTATGACACCCAGTATACCTGTATGACACCCAGTATACCTGTATAACACCCAGTATACCTGTATAACACCCAGTATACTTGTATAACACCCAGTATACTTGTATAACACCCAGTATACCTGTATGACACCTAGTATACTTGTATAACACCCAGTATACCTGTATGACGCCCAGTATACTTGTATAACACCCAGTATACCTGTATGACACCCAGTATACCTGTATAACACCCAGTGTACTTGTATGACACCCTGTATACCTGTATGACACCCAGTATACCTGTATGACACCCAGTATACCTGTATGACACCCACAATACCTGTATGACACCCAGTATACCTGTATAACACCAAGTATACTTGTAAAACACCCAGTTTGCCTGTATGACGCCCAGTATACCTGTATGACACCCAGTATACTTGTATGACACGCAGTATACTTGTATGACACCCAGTATACTTGTATGACACCCAGTATACTTGTATGACACCCAGTATACCTGTATGACACCCAGTATACTTATATAACACCCAGTTTACCTGTATGACGCCCAGTATACCTGTATGACACCCAGTATACTTGTATGACACGCAGTATACCTGTATGACACCCAGTATACTTGTATGACACCCAGTATACCTGTATGACGCCCAGTATACTTGTATGACGCCCAGTATACTTGTATGACACCCAGTATACTTGTATGACACCCAGTATACATGTATGACACCCAGTATACTTGTATGACACCCAGTATACTTGTATGACACTCAGTATACTTGTATGACACCCAGTATACTTGTATGACACGCAGTATACTTGTATGACACGCAGTATACTTGTATGACACCCAGTATACTTGTATGACACGCAGTATACTTGTATGACACGCAGTATACTTGTATGACACACACTTGTATGACACCCAGTATACTTGTATGACACGCAGTATACTTGTATGACACCCAGTATACTTGTATGACACCCAGTATACTTGTATGACACCCAGTATACTTGTATGACACCAAGTATACCTGTATGACACCCAGTATACTTGTATGACACCCAGTATACTTGTATGACACCCAGTATACTTGTATGACACCAAGTATACCTGTATGACACCCAGTATACTTGTATGACACCCAGTATACTTGTATGACACCCAGTATACCTTTATGACACCCAGTATACTTGTATGACACGCAGTATACTTGCATGACACCCAGTATACTTGTATGACACCCAGTATACTTGTATGACACCCAGTATACTTGTATGACACCCAGTATACCTGTATGACACCCAGTATACTTGTATGACACCCAGTATACCTGTATGACACCCAGTATACTTGTATGACACCCAGTATACCTGTATGACACCCAGTATACTTGTATGACACCCAGTATACCTGTATGACACCCAGTATACCTGTATGACACCCAGTATACCTGTATGACACCTAATATACCTGTATGACACCCAGTATACTTGTATGACACCCAGTATACTTGTATGACACCCAGTATACCTGTATGACACCCAGTATACTTGTATGACACCCAGTATACCTGTATGACACCCAGTATACTTGTATGACACCCAGTATACCTGTATGACACCCAGTATACTTGTATGACACCCAATATACCTGTATGACACCCAGTATACCTGTATGACACCCAGTATACCTGTATGACACCCAGTATACTTGTATGACACCCAGTATACCTGTATGACACCCAGTATACTTGTATGACACCCAGTATACCTTTATGACACCCAGTATACTTGTATGACACCCAGTATACCTGTATGACACCCAGTATACCTGTATGACACCCAGTATACCTATGTGACACCCAGTATACCTGTATGACACCCAGTATACTTGTATGACACCCAGTATACCTGTATGACACCCAGTATACCTGTATGACACCCAGTATACTTGTATGACACCCAGTATACCTGTATGACACCCAGTATACCTGTATGACACCCAGTATACCTGTATGACACCCAGTATACTTGTATGACACCCAGTATACTTGTATGACACCCAGTATACCTGTATGACACCCAGTATACCTGTATGACACCCAGTATACCTGTATGACACCCAGTATACCTGTATGACACCCAGTATACCTGTATGACACCCAGTATACCTCTATGACACCCCAGTATACCTGTATGACACCCAGTATACCTCTATGACACCCAGTATACCTGTATGACACCCAGTATACCTGTATGACACCCAGTATACCTCTATGACACCCAGTATACCTGTATGACACCCAGTATACCTGTATGACACCCAGTATACCTGTATGACACCCAGTATACCTGTATGACACCCAGTATACTTGTATGACACCCAGTATACTTGTATGACACCCAGTTTACTTATGCTTCTCAACAAATCTGCGCAATGACCAAAACAATACAAAATAGTCTAAGTTTACGGCAAAGTTTACAGATTAACTCGCTTTGGTTCTGGTTGAGATTGACATAATAGTGGAGGTCGCTTTGCATAATTGGGGATCAGGTTATTGCGGGATCGAGCCTAGCGCCCGAGCTGGGCCTAGCACGCCTCATCCTTGGTTGTGGTCACTCATACTGCTCCACATGGTGTGGTCACTCCACATGGTGTGGTCACTCCACATGGTGTGGTCACTCCACATGGTGTGGTCACTCCACATGGTGTGGTCACTCCACATGGTGTGGTCACGCCACATGGTGTGGTCACTCCACATGGTGTGGTCACTCCACATGGTGTGGTCACTCCACATGGTGTGGTCACGCCACATGGTGTGGTCACTCCACATGGTGTGGTCACTCCACATGGTGTGGTCACTCCATATGGTGTGGTCACTCCACATGGTGTGGTCACTCCACATGGTGTGGTCACTCCACATGGTGTGGTCACGCCACATGGTGTGGTCACTCCACATGGTGTGGTCACTCCACATGGTGTGGTCACTCCATATGGTGTGGTCACTCCACATGGTGTGGTCACTCCACATGGTGTGGTCACTCCACATGGTGTGGTCACTCCACATGGTGTGGTCACTCCACATGGTGTGGTCACTCCACATGGTGTGGTCACTCCACATGGTGTGGTCACTCCACATGGTGTGGTCACTCCACATGGTGTGGTCACTCCACATGGTGTGGTCACGCCACATGGTGTGGTCACTCCACATGGTGTGGTCACTCCACATGGTGTGGTCACTCCATATGGTGTGGTCACTCCACATGGTGTGGTCACTCCACATGGTGTGGTCACTCCACATGGTGTGGTCACTCCACATGGTGTGGTCACTCCACATGGTGTGGTCACGCCACATGGTGTGGTCACTCCACATGATCTATGCTTTACTCTTGAGTGTCAACTTACGCTTTGGCTGCCGTAGCTACGCCAGATTACCGAGAAAAAAGAACAATTATTTCTACGTTTTGTGAAATATATATTTATGAATGATAAATGATATGTTATATATGTACGTGACTATTGTGTGAAGGAAGTAATGTTTGTCCACTGGTAACGCTACCTTCTCCCCCCAGCCATAGACCCCCACATCTTCGTCGACGACTGTCCAAACCTGGGCTACTGTCTCAACGGCGGCACCTGTATGATGTTCAAGATTGTCGGCGAGCTGGTCTGTCAGTAAGTAGAGTGTGTCAGTAAGTGTAGAGTGTGTCAGTAAGCAGAGTGTGTGTCAGTAAGTAGAGTGTGTCAGTAAGTGTAGAGTGTGTCAGTAAGCAGAGTGAGTGTGTCTGTAAGTGTAGAGCGTGTCAGCATCCTTGACTCTCTTATCCACATATTTGGCTTCACTTATACTTATTGAGTTAAAATGGTTGTATGTGAGTGTGACCAATGATAGCACTCATGTGGATCCATAATTATGGTGATGAAACACTCCACTAGGGCTGTGAGGTGGGCTCGAACCTGCGACCAAGACATTACCAAGCCCCTTACTCTCACCCCGCACCCCTCTAGATGTTCTCATTGATATATTTCACATTAATGTGATTTATGTGTGTTAATAATAATAATAATAATAATAATATTAATACTAATGATAATAATGATAATAATGGATTCGAACCTGTACACACTTGGTAGTCCCAAGCACAAAACCCACTGGACAACACTATGCTACACAAGTAACACAACCTGGGATTTACCTGAATCGTCGAGGGGCCCCTCAGGCAGTCTCACTCCAATTTTCTTGCTCACTTCAATGTAAGAAAATTAGATTGTGTATTAAAACAAATATATATGGAGACAGTTTCTCTTACAGATTACTAAAGGCAACCCAGCCTTGCCTAGTTCTGTCTCTGTCTCTGTCCATCCCTATGTCTCTCTATCTATCTATCTATCCATCAATCCACCCATGTATTCATTTGTATAATCTATCTATATATCTATTTTGTCTCCTCATCTTCCCATGTCTTGTCTCCTCTCATCTTACAACTTTACTACACACTATGTTCACAGTTCTATCTTTATCAACATAACCTTCTATTCTTTATTTTTCGTTTTGATCGTTAAAACTCCACGTTAATTATATCCCATATTTCACATTTATGTCTATCAAAATGGTCTAGAGTTGTAGATAATTACTAATATTTCTTAAATCCCTTAAGCTAAGCCTACCCCGACCAGCCTATGTGAGGCTAGCCCTAGACGTCTGGCCTCCAACTGTTGGCAGGCTCACTGGAAGATAAACAGACAATCTCTATTATAGAATAAATTAAATATTGGATATTAAAGCGAGAAGTAGACATCTCGAATAGTTTATTAATTGATTTGTATATTTTCCGTTACCATTAGATGCGCGGAGGGGTTCAAGGGCCAGCGGTGCCAGGAGAAGGAAGTGTACCCAACCTTCAGTAAGTACTGTTGACTGCTGCAGCAGCAGGTCTTGGCCGTGTTACCCCTCGCCTCCTTCTGTATCACACTTTGCTTCTCTTTTCTTTAGCCTTTGATGTAAAATTATTGACCATAGAAATAGTTAATCTTTGTCTTCATGTTTTATAACTTTTTACCATCTTCAAGTGCAAGTAATAAGATAGATTTATAATTTTTTTTCTGTTAAGATAATCTCTATGATGGGAATTAGCTGCTGGAAATCGATTGCATGATGATGCTGTAGTTAATTCTTACGTCCGGTACATCAAGGAACGATTGCCTGGGAGACGGCCGCACTTAATTTCTTTATAAGTCAAATATTGTTGGTAATAATACATCCTGTCCTTACTATTAAATTTTTAGTGTTATTTAAGGAGCCCGTTATTGTACTTATAGTTATTAGTTATGGTAGAAATAACCTCTCCTCAGGCAAATCAACTGTGTACTGTACTGTCTAAGTCCTAATTGTGCTTAGGACTTAATATGCTTCTCATAAAGTTACCACGAAGAGCTCTGTTAATACACCAGAAGGAAGGAGAAAATTTGGTCGGCTATCGTCAGGAACTACATTGGAAGCCTTCCAGTATACCTTCATGATTGTGTAAATGTCAATAATGTCACTAGTTTAGATCATTCTGTTTAATACTGAAACAAAGTACATTATAGCTAAATACAGAATATTCTCTTCGTGGGAGCTGTGCACCAACTTAAATGTTCTTAAATGAATATAGTACTAGGCATACCTTTCTCTTGTTAAGCATCTCTTGCAGTCCCCTATATTCCTTGATAAACGCTCTGCACTGTTGAAGACCCGCAATGTATCACTGCATGAGAACCAGTACGACACGCACCAGTCGTCGTGACCAGCCCTATTCACACATGGGCCGTGAGGGTCGTCCTGGCCAGTACGACACAGGCCGTGAGGGTCGTCCTGGCCAGTACGACACAGGTCGTGAGGGTCGTCCTGGCCAGTACGACACACTCAGGCAGTGAGGGTCGTCCTGGCCAGTACGACACACTCAGGCCGTGAGGGTCGTCCTGGCCAGTACGACACACTCAGGCAGTGAGGGTCGTCCTGGCCAGAACGACACACACAGGGTGTCTCCATGTTCAACAGTCACTGCTGCCAGTCGTGCATTTCACAATACCTTACAATAATGCTCTTTCCTGTACCTTGTACTGTGTGTACACGGCGCCACCCCTCACTGCCTCTCTCTGCCAGTCATGTACACACCTCTGTACCCTCCACACACAAGCTTTAGTTATAACAAAAATACTCAAAAATAGTTACATAAACATTAAAATTATAAAAATAATAATAATAATAATAATAATAAAATCATAAAAAAATTAAATTAATAAAATAATAATAATAATAATAATAATAATAATAATAATAATAATAATAATAATAATATTATTATTATTTTTTAAGTAATTAAAAAAATTGCTATGTATTCATAAACATATTACATTCAGTGGCTATAACAGTACTTAGGCATAAATCTCTTCCACTCTCTGTTCCTCTTAGACTATCAGTTTATTGTCCTTTCCTCTGCCTATATTTCACAAATTTTCCGCTGGTTTTCGTCCCCCATTAACCTCCATTATTTATTCATTCCTCGTGACAATAAAGCTGGCAGTAGGGACCATGAAATGAATGTCTTTCCTCCAGTGCACTCCAGACGACCCTTGAGCCGGCCGCGCTCCAGGGTCAGCCTGCTCTAGGGCGGCTAGACACGCCTGGCAAGTACGTAGTCACTCACCCTCCGCTCACCTGTCTGTTTTGTGTGTGTGTGTGCCAGCTTCTTAGATTATCTTACTGTGCTGTCTCTTCTTGCCCTATTCTGTCAAGCTGATTGTTCTTGGTGCAGTTTAGCTTGTGAATGAGCTGTGTGTTCACTAACTCTGGGACATGCTCACCTAATACCCAGCCGCTGGTTCATACATTCTTAAATATTGGAAATCATATTTATACATTTATAGTCTAAAATAAAATCCATACAATATGAGCATTGTGATGGGAATGTATAGGCCGTGATAGGCTGAGTGTATTGTGTCAACATGGGCCCAGTGGTAATGGTTTCTTCGAAATCTTTTTCATTAATATTAGCGTAATATCCTTCACATTTTAAGACTACTGACTCACTTATTTTTTTCTTCGTTCAATGACTTTTGACAAAACATTAACTGAGACTGAATGAATTAAATATGTAATGATATATTTAAGAGGGATGGATTTTGTTTATCATGTAAAGGTGCGGCATTTTTTATTAAAGTGGCTCATTGTCTCGACGACTTTCAGGGACCATATGTAAGTGTAGTAGGTATCCCGACGACTTTCAGCGACCATATGTAAGTGTAGTAGGTATCCCGACGACTTTCAGTGACCACATGTAAGTGTAGTAGGTATCCCGACGACTTTCAGCGACCATATGTAAGTGTAGTAGGTATCCCGACGACTTTCAGCGACCACATGTAAGTGTAGTAGGTATCCCGACGACTTTCAGCGACCACATGTAAGTGTAGTAGGTATCCCGACGACTTTCAGCGACCACATGTAAGTGTAGTAGGTATCCCGACGACTTTCAGCGACCATATGTTAGTGTAGTAGGTATCCCGACGACTTTCAGCGACCATATGTAAGTGTAGTAGGTATCCCGACGACTTTCAGCGACCACATGTAAGTGTAGTAGGTATCCCGACGACTTTCAGCGACCACATGTAAGTGTAGTAGGTATCCCGACGACTTTCAGCGACCATATGTTAGTGTAGTAGGTATCCCGACGACTTTCAGCGACCATATGTAAGTGTAGTAGGTATCCCGACGACTTTCAGCGACCACATGTAAGTGTAGTAGGTATCCCGACGACTTTCAGCGACCATATGTTAGTGTAGTAGGTATCCCGACGACTTTCAGCGACCACATGTAAGTGTAGTAGGTATCCCGACGACTTTCAGTGACCACATGTAAGTGTAGTAGGTATCCCGACGACTTTCAGTGACCATTTGTAAGTGTAGTAGGAATCCCGACGACTTTCAGTGACCACATGTAAGTGTAGTAGGTATCCCGACGACTTTCAGTGACCATTTGTAAGTGTAGTAGGTATCCCGACGATCCTTTCAGTGACCATTTGTAAGTGTAGTAGGTATCCCGACGACTTTCAGCGACCACATGTAAGTGTAGTAGGTATCCCGACGACTTTCAGTGACCATTTGTAAGTGTAGTAGGTATCCCGACGACTTTCAGTGACCACATGTAAGTGTAGTAGGTATCCCGACGACTTTCAGTGACCATTTGTAAGTGTAGTAGGTATCCCGACGATCCTTTCAGTGACCATTTGTAAGTGTAGTAGGTATCCCGACGACTTTCAGCGACCACATGTAAGTGTAGTAGGTATCCCGACGACTTTCAGTGACCATTTATAAGTGTAGTAGGTATCCCGACGACTTTCAGCGACCATTTGTAAGTGTAGTAGGTATCCCGACGACTTTCAGCGACCACATGTAAGTGTAGTAGGTATCCCGACGACTTTCAGCGACCATTTGTAAGTGTAGTAGGTATCCCGACGACTTTCAGCGACCATTTGTAGGTGTAGTAGGTATCCCGACGACTTTCAGCGACCATTTGTAAGTGTAGTAGGTATCCCGACGACTTTCAGCGACCATTTGTAAGTGTAGTAGGTATCCCGACGACTTTCAGTGACCACATGTAAGTGTAGTAGGTATCCCGACGACTTTCAGTGACCATTTGTAAGTGTAGTAGGTATCCCGACGACTTTCAGCGACCATTTGTAAGTGTAGTAGGTATCCCGACGACTTTCAGCGACCATTTGTAAGTGTAGTAGGTATCCCGACGACTTTCAGCGACCATTTGTAAGCGTAGTAGGTATCCCGACGACTTTGAGTGACCACATGTAAGTGTAGTAGGTATCCCGACGACTTTCAGCGACCATTTGTAAGTGTAGTAGGTATCCCGACGACTTTCAGTGACCACATGTAAGTGTAGTAGGTATCCCGACGACTTTGAGTGACCACATGTAAGTGTAGTAGGTATCTGGACGACTTTGAGTGACCACATGTAAGTGTAGTAGGTATCTGGACGACTTTGAGTGACCACATGTAAGTGTAGTAGGTATCTTGACAACTTTGAGTGACCACATGGGTGTGGATAGTAGGCATTAATGAAGGCAACCCTCCATTAATCATTAGTTTCTTTACCATGAGTTTAGGTAACTTACTTGCTCTTCTCAACACTCTAGATTAAGAAAACAAAAACATATAAACCTAAAAATATAAGATGATGGGTATCCCAACGACTGTCACCGAGCATGTGAATGGGCAGTAATAATCCTGATGACCTCGAATGACCATTTGTAAGGGAAGGAGGTATCCCTACTAGTCCCTGAAGACTCCTGTCCAGGCCTTCTGATCGGGGACCGAGCCCCGGGGACGTTGAGCCCTGAAATCATCGCAAAATAATGTATTCCAATGAGCTGTAGTGACTATATGTAAGAGGGATAGAAAACCATTTGACTTTAATGATCAATATATATGAGCAGTATTTATCCAACGGGCTGTTAGAATTCGTGTGCTTAGCAAGTATTTAGCCTTAATATACCATTAGGTTGTGAGGGGTCTGAGTAAGCGAGAGTGTGCGTGCACGTGTGCGTGTGTGTGCCCGCAAGGGGTACATTTAGAATAATTATCTCTTCTATAAGAGGTAAACCTTGGGGGCAACTTAATAATGCCATCCACAATGATGCCCTAAAACAGGATATAAAAGGAATAAAAACTGTTTTACCTAACATTAGAACACTCCCAGCGCTGGACCTTAGACCTAACACCGTGTACTTAGCCCGTGTGTGAGGATTAAAACCTAAATCTTGACTCGGAAGTAAGGGACCTGGGTTCAGTCGGCAGGCAGGACGGAAATGGTTGGGCACATTTCTTTTCACCTGATGTGAAAGTTATTCACATCAGGAGTTATTAAATATGTAGAAGGTAGTGAGGCAATTATTGGCCACAGTCACTGGGATCTCTCAAGTGTTGATAATGTATACTGGGTATGTTAACAAGGAGGAGTACCCGGCGGTTCCCGGGTGCCCTTCCCATCCATCCTTCCCTAGTCCTGCCCCTCTCCTCGTCGTCTCCTAATAGCCCACTTTAATTTTCAAATAACATTAGTGAGCCAATAAGTACTGTATGGATTTTAGGAAATTATTGTTTGTGATGACGAGAAACTGTTCGGGAATCTCAACCAATATTTCACACTTAACCAAAAGTGAATACGAGGGGGTGTGGTGGATTGGATGGGGGGGGGGTGAATACTTACCAAAGTTTCTTAAATCATTTAATTTACGCCTCTCCCGACCAGTCTATGTCCATCCCTTACGACATATCATTTTCCCTCCAAATTTGGGTAAGGCAGCCACAACTCCATCTGTCGGCTGACAGACAGACAGACAGACAGACAGACAGAGACATTCTCTCTAAGAGTTATACATTTATCCCGGTGTAAAACATGCGTGAATGATCAGACATAATAAAGGTGAACCAATGACTTGCTTTCTTGTGTTACTACTCGACCCTCCGTCTGCTGCACGACCCTCCGTCTGCTGCACGACCCTCCGTCTGCTGCACGACCCTCCGTCTGCTGCACGACCCTCCGTCTGCTGCACGACCCTCCGTCTGCTGCACGACCCTCCGTCTGCTGCACGACCCTCCGTCTGCTGCACGACCCTCCGTCTGCTGCACGACCCTCCATCTGGTGCACGACCCTCCGTCTGCTGCACGACCCTCCGTCTGCTGCACGACCCTCCATCTGCTGCACGACCCTCCGTCTGCTGCACGACCCTCCGTCTGCTGCACGACCCTCCGTCTGCTGCACGACCCTCCGTCTGCTGCACGACCCTCCGTCTGCTGCACGACCCTCCGTCTGCTGCACGACCCTCCGTCTGCTGCACGACCCTCCGTCTGCTGCACGACCCTCCATCTGCTGCACAACCCTCCGTCTGCTGCACGACCCTCCATCTGCTGCACGACCCTCCGTCTGCTGCACGATCCTCCGTCTGCTGCACGACCCTCCGTCTGCTGCACGACCCTCCATCTGCTGCACGACCCTCCGTCTGGTGCACGACTCTCCGTCTGCTGCACGGCCCTCCGTCTGGTGCACGACTCTCCGTCTGCTGCACGACCCTCCGTCTGCTGCACGACCCTCCATCTGCTGCACGACCCTCCGTCTGCTGCACGACCCTCCGTCTGCTGCACGACCCTCCGTCTGCTGCACGACCCTCCGTCTGCTGCACGATCCTCCGTCTGCTGCACGACCCTCCGTCTGCTGCACGACCCTCCATCTGCTGCACGACCCTCCGTCTGCTGCACGACCCTCCGTCTGCTGCACGACCCTCCGTCTGGTGCACGACCCTCCGTCTGCTGCACGACCCTCCGTCTGCTGCACGATCCTCCGTCTGCTGCACGACCCTCCGTCTGCTGCACGACCCTCCATCTGCTGCACGACCCTCCGTCTGCTGCACGACCCTCCGTCTGCTGCACGACCCTCCGTCTGGTGCACGACCCTCCGTCTGCTGCACGACCCTCCGTCTGCTGCACGACCCTCCATCTGGTGCACGACCCTCCGTCTGGTGCACGACCCTCCGTCTGCTGCACGACCCTCCGTCTGCTGCACGACCCTCCATCTGGTGCACGACCCTCCGTCTGCTGCACGACCCTCCATCTGGTGCACGACCCTCCGTCTGCTGCACGACCCTCCATCTGGTGCACGACCCTCCGTCTGCTGCACGACACCAAGCTGGTGACTCGACCCCCCCCCAGCTCCCATAATACATTTCCCATATTGTATTTCATTGTATTAGTTATACAATTTCATATTATTCCTTTCAGAATTTAGATATTTGTAGTAGTGGACTTTTGACCATTTTTAATGAACATTTTTGACAAAATATTTGTGTTTTGTACATTAAGTTTGTGTCTGCAGCTATTTAACCCTTTGTTTGTTTGTTTGTTTGTTTGTTTGTTTGTTTGCTTGTTTGTTTGTGCTAAGCTGTTGTTGCTATTAACACTTGTAGGTTCTTAACAAAATTGCAAGTGGCCTTGTTATGTGATAATTGTACTTTTGTTGTCTTACACTGCATGGTTAGTACACCTCACTATCAGTACATGTACACATAGTAAATACACACAAATAAAACACAAACTCACACAAGAAAGAGAAGGGTGGGCAGACTGCATATTTTTAGGTTACCAGAAAGCCTTTGACACAGTGCCACACAAGAGACTAGTGCACAAGCTCGAGATGAAGGCACAAGTTTTTTTTTATTTTTTTATTATTATTATTATATTCTACCTCAGACGTGGCCACACATTTACAATGCTAACCAGCATATATACATTTTCTTCTGTCCTCCATGGACAGGGTTAGAGATCTGTTAAACATATAGTTCAAGGGTTTATTGAACAATCAACCACAGAAGGTGATTCGGTGCTTTTAAAATGCTAAGCTAACCTACATACGTAAATACATAGATACACAGATTTACATATGCCCTACATAAAGTGTTTGATGTGTCTTTTACAGTGTCATTAATGTGCATTTACAAAGGTGAAATGTAATTCTGATCAGCTTCCACATATACTTTATACACATACATATATACACACATTATCATTGCTGTAAACAACCGATGGTTGGAAAGGCGGGATCCAAGAGTCAATGCTCGATCCTGCAAGCACAAATAGGTGAGTACACACATTTACGTACATATACATATATACATACATATATATACAAACACACATGCATTCACATACATTTGTCTCTTTTACTCTGACAGGGTGAGATAGCTGATAGAGAAACTAGTGTGCAATTAAGCACTTAATCACTGTAGGTGATTAAGGTGCTTTTACAAGCTCAGGTTATATAGTTACATCACATACATACATTGTATAATTGATACATTACATGGTTAATCTTGGGTACAAGTCCAATATATCATCAAGTGTTCCAGTACTCATATAGTAATTACACAGTTCAGCAGGAGGCAGCAGGAGTGAAAGGGAAGGTTCTCCATGGGATAAGGGAGTACCTAAGCAACAGAAGACAGCGAGATGGGTGAGGTCACCGTGAGGGGTGAATTTTTTGAGTAGCGAGGCGCCACCAGTAGAGTCCCACAGGGATCAGTCCTGGGACCTGTCCGGCTTCTGATATATGTAAATGATCTCCCAGAGGAAATAGACTCGTTCCTCTCATTGTTTGCTGATGATGCAAACATTATGAAGAGGATTAAAAGAGAGGAAGATAGCAAGAGGCTACTAGATGGCCTAGACAAACTGAAGGAATGGTCCAACATATGGCTACTAAAGTTCAACCCGAGTAAATGTAAGGTAATGAAACTAGGCGGAGGAAACAGGAGGCCAGACACAGGATACCGAATGGGAGATGAAGTCCTTCATGAAAGGGACAGAGAGAAAGATCTAGGAGTTGATATCACACCAAACCTGTCTCCTGAAGCCCACATAAAAAGAATAACATCAGCATAAGCGAGGCTGGCTAACATCAGAACTGCCTTCAGAAGCCTGTATCAGGAATCGTTCAGAACCTTGTACTCCACATATGTAAGACCAATCCTGGAGTATGCGGCCCCAGCATGGAGCCCGTACCTTGTCAAGCACAAGACGAAGCTGGAAAATGTTCATAAGTATGCCTCGTAGCCTGGTGGATAGCGTGCAGGACTCGTAATTCTGTGGCGCGGGTTCGATTCCCGCACGAGGCAGAAACAAATGGGCAAAGTTTCTTTCACCCAGAATGCCCCTGTTACCTAGCAGTAAATAGGTACCTGGGAGTTAGTCAGCTGTCACGGGCTGCTTCCTGGGGGTGGAGGCCTGGTCGAGGACCGGGCCGCGGGGACACTAAAGCCCCGAAATCATCTCAAGATAACCTCAAGATCTCAAGATGCCACTAGACTAGTCCCAGGACTAAGAGGCATGAGTTACGAGGAAAGGCTGCGTGAACTGCACCTCACGACACTGGAAGACGGAAGAGCTCGGAGGTCACATGATCACCACATACAAAATTCTTAGGGGAATTGACAGGGTAGTCCAGGATAAATTATGTAACACTGGTGATATACGCACACGGGGACACAGGTGGAAACTGAGTACCCAAATGAGCCACAGGGACGTTAGAAAGAACTTTTTCAGTGTCAGAGTGGTTAACAAGTGTAATGCATTAGGCAGTGATGTGGTGGAGGCTGACTCCATACACAGTTTCAAGTGTAGATATGATAGAGCCCAGTAGGCTCAGGAACCTGTACACCAGTTGATTGAGAGTTGAGAGGCGGGACCAAAGAGCTCAACCTCCGCAAGCATAACTAGGTGAGTACACACACACACACACACACACACACACACACACACACACACACACACACACACACACACACACACACACACACACACACACACACACACACACACACATTTGTCCCAGGGCCACACACATTAAGGGGCCTCGTAGCCTGGTGGATAGCGCGCAGGGCTCGTAATTCTGTGGCGCGGGTTCGATTCCCACACGAGGCAGAAACAAATGGGCAAAGTTTCTTTCACCCTGAATGCCCCTGTTACCTAGCAGTAAATAGGTACCTGGGAGTTAGTCAGCTGTCACGGTCTGCTTCCTGGGGTGTATGTGTGTGTGTGGTGTGTGGAAAAAAACGTAGTTAGTAAACAGTTGACATACAGTTGAGAGGCGGGCCGAAAGAGCAAAGCTCAACCCCCGCAAACACAACTAGGTGAATACAACTAGGTGAATACACACACACACACACACACACACACACACACACACACACACACACACACACACACACACACACACACACACACACACACACACACACACACACACACTCACACGACAAAGTTAGAGAAGATTCAGCTGTATGCCTTCAGGCTCGTCCCGGAACTGAGAGGTATGAGCTACGAGGAAAGGCTAAAGGAGCTGAACCTCACATTCCTGGAAAACAGAAGAGTAAGGGGAGACATGATAACCACCTTCAAAATTCTCAGGGGAATTGACAGGGTGGACAAAGACAAACTCTTCATCACGGGTGGGACACGAACAAGAGGACACAGGTGGAAACTTCGTACCCAGATGAGCCACAGAGACGTTGGAAAGAATTTTTTCAGTGTCAGAGTAGTTAATAAATGGAATGCCCTAGGCAGTGATGTGGTGGAGGCTGACTCCATACACAGCTTCAAATGTAGATATGATAGAGCCCGGTCGGCTCAGGAATCTCTACACCAGTTGATTGACAGTTGAGAGGCGGGACCAAAGAGCCAGAGCTCAACCCCCACAAGCACAATTAGGTGAGTACCCACTTGTAGTCCATGCAAGATGCCGGAGAAGATTATGAGAAAAAAAACACTTACAACGTCTGGATAGAAGGGACATAGTGACACACCACCAACATGAGTTCAGGGATAGTAAATCTTGCCTCACTGGTCTAGTAGAATTTTGTGACTAAGTGATAAAGATTAACCAAGAAAGAGAAAGGTGAACAAAATGCATTTTTTTTTGGACTGTCGGAAAGCTTTTCACTCAGTACCCCATAAGGGGCTGGTTCATAAGTTGGAGAAATAGACAAGAGTAACTGGTAGGGGGCTCCAGTAGATAAGGGAGTACCTAAGCAATAGGAAGCAGAGAGTTACTGTGAGAGGTGAGACCTCAGTTTGGCGTGAAGTCACCAGTGGAGTCCCACATGGCTCTGTACTCGGACCTATCCTGTTTCTGATATACGTAAATGATCTCCCAGAGGGTATAGACTCATTTCTCTCAATGTTTTCTGATGATGCCAAATTATGAGCCGGATTAAGACAGAGGAGGACAGCATGAGACTGCAAGAAGACAGGGACAAAGTGAAGGAATGGTCCAACATATGGCTACTAGAGTTTAAGGGGGCGTCTGGTTATAAAAATGCAAAAATGAAAACTCGTTCGATTTCAATCAAACTTTTTTGACAAGTTCTATATGAAAAGTGTTTCCATTACTATATACCTGCTCAAGCAGGTATATAGTAATGGAGATTGGTGTATGGAGCCGGACTACCATTTGATAGAGAAAGTCTTCAAGTATCAAGAAACATGAAAGGTTTGGGAGTTGATATCACACCGCATCTGTCCCCTGAAGCCCACATCTGAAGGATATCATCAGCGAAATATGCTAAATTGGCCAACAGAAGAAATGGCTTTAGAAAACTTATGCCAAGAAAAATTTAGAAACTTATGTTAAGAATAATTTAGAAATTTGTGGAAGGAAGAATTTAGAACCCAATACACCACATATGTCAGACCAATGCTGGAGTATGAAGCTCCAGCAAGGAGTTCATATTTGATCAAATATAAGAAGTTAGAGGTATGCCATCACGCTAGTCCCCGAACTAAGAGGTATGAGTTACAAAGAAATAATACAAGAATTAAATCTCGCGTACCTGAAAGGGACATAGAGATACCAGACACAGGGACACCCGACACTGAGACACTAGACACTGAGACACCAGACACTGAGACACCAGACACTGAGACACCAGACACTGAGACACCAGACACTGAGACACCAGACACAGGGACACCAGACACTGAGACACCAGACACTGAGACACCAGACACTGAGACACCAGACACTGAGACACCAGACACTGAGACACCAGACACTGAGACACCAGACACTGAGACACCAGACACTGAGACACCAGACACAGGGACACCAGACACTGAGACACCAGACACTGAGACACCAGACACTGAGACACCAGACACTGAGACACCAGACACTGATACACCAGACACTGAGACACCAGACACTGAGACACCAGACACTGAGACACCAGACACTGAGACACCAGACACTGAGACACCAGACACTGAGACACCAGACACTGAGACACCAGACACTGAGACACCAGACACTGAGACACCAGACACTGAGACACCAGACACAGGGACACCAGACACTGAGACACCAGACACTGAGACACCAGACACTGAGACACCAGACACTGAGACACCAGACACTGAGACACCAGACACTGAGACACCAGACACAGGGACACCAGACACTGAGACACCAGACACTGAGACACCAGACACTGAGACACCAGACACAGGGACACCAGACACTGAGACACCAGACACTGAGACACCAGACACAGGGACACCAGACACTGAGACACCAGACACTGAGACACCAGACACTGAGACACCAGACACTGAGACACCAGACACTGAGACACCAGACACAGGGACACCAGACACTGAGACACCAGACACTGAGACACCAGACACTGAGACACCAGACACAGGGACACCAGACACTGAGACACCAGACACTGAGACACCAGACACAGGGACACCAGACACTGAGACACCAGACACTGAGACACCAGACACTGAGACACCAGACACTGAGACACCAGACACTGAGAACACCAGACACTGAGACACCAGACACTGAGACACCAGACACTGAGACACCAGACACTGAGGACACCAGACACAGGGACACCAGACACTGAGACACCAGACACTGAGACACCAGACACTGAGACACCAGACACTGAGACACCAGACACTGAGACACCAGACACTGAGACACCAGACACAGGGACACCAGACACTGAGACACCAGACACTGAGACACCAGACACTGAGACACCAGACACTGAGACACATGACACAGGGACACCAGACACTGAGACACCAGACACAGGGACACCAGACACTGAGACACCAGACACTGAGACACCAGACACTGAGACACCAGACACAGGGACACCAGACACAGGGACACCAGACACTGAGACACCAGACACTGAGACACCAGACACTGAGACACCAGACACTGAGACACCAGACACTGAGACACCAGACACAGGGACACCAGACACTGAGATACCAGACACTGAGACACCAGACACAGGGACACCAGACACTGAGACACCAGACACTGAGACACCAGACACTGAGACACCAGACACTGAGACACCAGACACTGAGACACCAGACACTGAGACACCAGACACAGGGACACCAGACACTGAGACACCAGACACAGGGACACCAGACACTGGGACACCAGACACAGGGACACCAGACACTGAGACACCAGACACTGAGACACCAGACACTGAGACACCAGACACAGGGACACCAGACACTGAGACACCAGACACTGAGACACCAGACACTGAGACACCAGACACTGAGACACCAGACACTGAGACACCAGACACTGAGACACCAGACACTGAGACACCAGACACTGAGACACCAGACACAGGGACACCAGACACTGAGACGCCAGACACAGGGACACCAGACACTGAGACACCAGACACTGAGACACCAGACACAGGGACACCAGACACTGAGACACCAGACACTGAGACACCAGACACTGAGACACCAGACACAGGGACACCAGACACTGAGACACCAGACACTGAGACACCAGACACTGAGAAACCAGACACTGAGACACCAGACACTGAGACACCAGACACAGGGACACCAGACACTGAGACACCAGACACAGGGACACCAGACACTGAGACACCAGACACTGAGACACCAGACACAGGGACACCAGACACAGGGACACCAGACACTGAGACACCAGACACAGGGACACCAGACACTGAGACACCAGACACAGGGACACCAGACACAGGGACACCAGACACAGGGACACCAGACACAGGGACACCAGACACAGGGACACCAGACACTGAGACACCAGACACTGAGACACCAGACACAGGGACACCAGACACTGAGACACCAGACACTGAGACACCAGACACAGGGACACCAGACACTGAGACACCAGACACAGGGACACCAGACACAGGGACACCAGACACAGGTACACCAGACACAGGGACACCAGACACTGAGACACCAGACACTGAGACACCAGACACTGAGACACCAGACACTGAGACACCAGACACTGAGACACCAGACACTGAGACACCAGACACTGAGACACCAGACACAGGGACACCAGACACTGAGACGCCAGACACAGGGACACCAGACACTGAGACACCAGACACTGAGACACCAGACACAGGGACACCAGACACTGAGACACCAGACACTGAGACACCAGACACTGAGACACCAGACACAGGGACACCAGACACTGAGACACCAGACACTGAGACACCAGACACTGAGACACCAGACACTGAGACACCAGACACTGAGACACCAGACACAGGGACACCAGACACTGAGACACCAGACACAGGGACACCAGACACTGAGACACCAGACACTGAGACACCAGACACAGGGACACCAGACACAGGGACACCAGACACTGAGACACCAGACACAGGGACACCAGACACTGAGACACCAGACACAGGGACACCAGACACAGGGACACCAGACACAGGGACACCAGACACAGGGACACCAGACACAGGGACACCAGACACTGAGACACCAGACACTGAGACACCAGACACAGGGACACCAGACACTGAGACACCAGACACTGAGACACCAGACACAGGGACACCAGACACTGAGACACCAGACACAGGGACACCAGACACAGGGACACCAGACACAGGTACACCAGACACAGGGACACCAGACACTGAGACACCAGACACTGAGACACCAGACACTGAGACACCAGACACTGAGACACCAGACACTGAGACACCAGACACAGGGACACCAGACACAGGGACACCAGACACTGAGACACCAGACACTGAGACACCAGACACTGAGACACCAGACACTGAGACACCAGACACTGAGACACCAGACACTGAGACACCAGACACTGAGACACCAGACACTGACACACCAGACACAGACACCAGACACTGAGACACCAGACACTGAGACACCAGACACAGGGACACCAGACACAGGGACACCAGACACAGGGACACTAGACACAGGGACACCAGACACTGAGACACCAGACACTGAGACACCAGACACTGAGACACCAGACACTGAGACACCAGACACTGAGACACCAGACACAGGGACACCAGACACTGAGACACCAGACACAGGGACACCAGACACTGAGACACCAGACACTGAGACACCAGACACAGGGACACCAGACACTGAGACACCAGACACTGAGACACCAGACACTGAGACACCAGACACTGAGACACCAGACACAGGGACCATCCCTGACCCTCACACAGTGTTCAGGGAAGGCATGGTACACTGGAGGTCAGTCCCTCAAGGGGTGCCACCTGACCCCACTAGGGACCATCGCCCCGGCCAGAGGCAACACCGGCCAAGCTTCACACAACAAGAGGCGCGGCCTTCACAGGCTCTTGAAGCACCGCTTAAATGTGCTCAAATACCAGCAAACTGTGCTTCACCAGGCCAACGGTGCTTCACCAGGCCAACGGTGCTTCACCAGGCCAACGGTGCTTCACCAGGCCAACAGTGCTTCACCAGGCCAACGATGTTTCACCAGGCCAACGGTGCTTCACCAGGCCATCGGTGCTTCACCAGGCCAACGGTGCTTCACCAGGCCAACGGTGCTTCACCAGGCCAACGGTGCTTCACCAGGCCAACGGTGCTTCGTCAGGCCAACGGTGCTTCGCCAGGCCAACGGTGCTTCACCAGGACAACGGTGCTCCAGCAGGCCAACGGTGCTCCACCAGGCCAACGGTGCTTCACCAGGCCAACTGTGCTTTACCAGGACAACGGTGCTTCACCAGGCCATCGGTGCTTCACCAGGCAAACGGTGCTTCGCCAGGCCAACGGTGCTTCACCAGGCAAACGGTGCTTCGCCAGGCCAACGGTGCTTCACCAGGCCAACGGTGCTTCACCAGGACAACGGTGCTCCAGCAGGCCAACGGTGCTCCACCAGGCCAACGGTGCTTCACCAGGCCAACTGTGCTTTACCAGGACAACGGTGCTCCACCAGGCCAACGGTGCTTCACCAGGCCTACGGTGCTTCACCAGGCCAACGGTGCTTCACCAGGCCAACGGTGCTCCTCCAGGCCAACGGTGCTTCACCAGGCCTACGGTGCTTCACCAGGCCAACGGTGCTTCACCAGGACAACGGTGCTTCAGCAGGCCAGCGGTGCTTCACCAGGCCAACGGTGCTCCACCAGGCCAACGGTGCTTCACCAGATCAACGGTGCTTCACCAGGACAACGGTGCTTCACCAGGCCAACGGTGCTCTACCAGGCCAACGGTGCTTCACCAGGCCAACGGTGCTTCACCAGGCCAACGGTGCTTCACCAGGCCAACGGTGCTTCACCAGACCAACGGTGCTTCACCAGGCCAACGGTGCTCCACCAGGCCAACGGTGCTCCTCCAGGCCAACGGTGCTTCACCAGGCCAACGGTGCTTCACCAGGCCAACGGTGCTCCACCAGGCCAACGGTGCTTCACCAGGCCAACGGTGCTCCACCAGGCCAACGGTGCTTCACCAGGCCAACGGTGCTTCGCCAGGCCAACGGTGCTCCACCAGGCCAACGGTGCTCCTCCAGGCCAACGGTGCTTCACCAGGCCAACGGTGCTCCTCCAGGCCAACGGTGCTTCACCAGGCCATGGTGCTTCGCCAGGCCAACGGTGCTTCACCAGGACAACGGTGCTTCAGCAGGCCAACGGTGCTTCACCAGGCCAACGGTGCTCCACCAGGCCAACGGTGCTTCACCAGATCAACGGTGCTTCACCAGGACAACGGTGCTTCACCAGGCCAACGGTGCTCTACCAGGCCAACGGTGCTTCACCAGGCCAACGGTGCTTCACCAGGCCAACGGTGCTTCACCAGGCCAACGGTGCTTCACCAGACCAACGGTGCTTCACCAGGCCAACGGTGCTCCACCAGGCCAATGGTGCTCCTCCAGGCCAACGGTGCTTCACCAGGCCAACGGTGCTTCACCAGGCCAACGGTGCTCCACCAGGCCAACGGTGCTTCACCAGGCCAACGGTGCTCCACCAGGCCAACGGTGCTTCACCAGGCCAACGGTGCTTCGCCAGGCCAACGGTGCTCCACCAGGCCAACGGTGCTCCTCCAGGCCAACGGTGCTTCAACAGGCGAACGGTGCTTCACCAGGCCAACAGTGCTCCACCAGGCTAACGGTGCTCCTCCCGGCCAACGGTGCTTCACCAGGCCAACGGTGCTTCACCAGGCCAACGGTGCTTCGCCAGGCCAACGGTGCTCCTCCCGGCCAACGGTGCTTCACCAGGCCAACGGTGCTTCACCAGGCCAACGGTGCTTCACCAGGCCAACGGTGCTCCACCAGGCCAACGGTGCTTCACCAGGCCAACGGTGCTTCACCAGGCCAACGGTGCTTCACCAGGCCAACGGTGCTTCGCCAAGCCAACGGTGCTCCACCAGGCCAACGGTGCTCCTCCCGGCCAACGGTGCTTCAACAGGCCAACGGTGCTCCACCAGGCCAACGGTGCTCCTCCCGGCCAACGGTGCTTCACCAGGCCAACGGTGCTTCACCAGGCCAACGGTGCTTCGCCAGGCCAACGGTGCTCCTCCCGGCCAACGGTGCTTCACCAGGCCAACGGTGCTTCACCAGGCCAACGGTGCTTCACCAGGCCAACGGTGCTCCACCAGGCCAACGGTGCTTCACCAGGCCAACGGTGCTTCACCAGGCCAACGGTGCTTCACCAGGCCAACGGTGCTTCGCCAAGCCAACGGTGCTCCACCAGGCCAACGGCGCTCCACCAGGCCAACGGTGCTTCACCAGGACAAAGGTGCTTCACCAGGCCAACGGTGCTTCACCAGGCCAACGGTGCTCCACCAGGCCAACGGTGCTCCAACAGGCCAACGGTGCTTCACCAGACCAACGGTGCTTCACCAGACCAACGGTGCTTCACCAGGCCAACGGTGCTCCACCAGGCCAACGGTGCTTCACCAGACCAACGGTGCTTCACCAGGCCAACGGTGCTCCACCAGGCCAACGGTGCTCCTCCCGGCCAACGGTGCTTCACCAGGACAACGGTGCTCCACCAGGCCAACGGTGCTTCACCAGGCCAACGGTGCTTCCCCAGGCCAACGGTGCTTCGCCAGGCCAACGGTGCTCCACCAGGCCAGGCCAACGGCGCTCCTCCCTGCCAACGGTGCTTCACCAGGCCAATGGTGCTCCACCAGGCCAATGGTGCTCCACCAGGCCAACGGTGCTTCACCAGGCCAACGGTGCTCCACCAGGTCAACGGTGCTTCACCAGGCCAATGGTGCTTCACCAGGCCAACTGTGCTCCACCAGGCCAACGGTGCTTCACCAGACCAACGGTGCTCCACCAGGCCAACGGTGCTTCACCAGGCCAACGGTGCTCCACCAGACCAACGGTGCTTCACCAGGCCAACGGTGCTCCTCCCGGCGAACGGTGCTTCACCAGGCCAACGGTGCTTCACCAGGCCAACGGTGCTCCACCAGCCCAACGGTGCTTCACCAGGCCAACGGTGCTCCTCCCGGCCAACGGTGCTTCACCAGGCCAACGGTGCTTAACCAGGCCAACGGTGCTCCACCAGGCCAACGGTGCTTCACCAGGCCAACGGTGCTTCACCAGGCCAACGGTGCTTCACCAGGCCAACGGTGCTCCACCAAGCCAACGGTGCTTCACCAGGCCAACGGTACTTCACCAGGCCAACGGTGCTCCACCAGGCCAACGGTGCTTCACCAGGCCAACGGTGCTTCACCAGGCTAACGGTGCTTCACCAGGCCAACGGTGCTCCTCCCGGCCAACGGTGCTTCACCAGGCCAACGGTGCTTCACCAGGCCAACGGTGCTCCACCATGGCAACGGTGCTCCACCAGGCCAACGGTGCTTCACCAGGCCAACGGTGCTCCACCAGGCCAACGGTGCTTCACCAGGCCAACGGTGCTTCACCAGGCTAACGGTGCTTCACCAGGCCAACGGTGCTCCACCAGGCCAACGGTGCTTCACCAGGCCAACGGTGCTCCTCCCGGCCAACGGTGCTTCACCAGGCCAACGGTGCTTCACCAGGCCAACGGTGCTCCACCAGGGCAACGGTGCTCCACAAGGCCAACGGTGCTTCACCAGGCAAACGGTGCTCCTCCCGCCCAACGGTGCTTCACCAGGCCAACGGTGCTTCACCAGGCCAACGGTGCTCCACCAGGCCAACGGTGCTTCACCAGGCCAACGGTGCTTCACCAGGCCACAGGGGGTACAGGGAGTACAGCAACAAGGGGTACAGCAACAAGGGGTACAGGGAGTACAGCAACAAAGGGTCCAGGGAGTACAGCAACAAGGGGTACAGCAACAAGGGGTACAGGGAGTACAGCAACAAAGGGTACAGGGAGTACAGCAACAAGGGGTACAGGGAGTACAGCAACAAGGGGTACAGGGAGTACAGCAACAAAGGGTACAGGGAGTACAGCAACAAGAGGTACAGCAACAAGGGGTACAGGGAGTACAGCAACAAAGGGTACAGGGAGTACAGCAACAAAGGGTACAGGGAGTACAGCAACAAAGGGTACAGCAACAAGGAGTACAGCAACAAGAGGTACAGCAACAAGGGGTACAGCAACAAAGGGTACAGGGAGTACAGCAACAAGAGGTACAGCAACAAGGGGTACAGGGAGTACAGCAACAAGAGGTACAGCAACAAGGGGTACAGGGAGTACAGCAACAAAGGGTACAGGGAGTACAGCAACAAAGGGTACAGGGAGTACAGCAACAAGAGGTACAGCAACAAGGGGTACAGGGAGTACAGCAACAAAGGGTACAGGGAGTACAGCAACAAAGGGTACAGGGAGTACAGCAACAAGAGGTACAGCAACAAGGGGTACAGGGAGTACAGCAACAAAGGGTACAGGGAGTACAGCAACAAAGGGTACAGGGAGTACAGCAACAAGAGGTACAGCAACAAGGGGTACAGGGAGTACAGCAACAAAGGGTACAGGGAGTACAGCAACAAAGGGTACAGGGAGTACAGCAACAAAGGGTACAGGGAGTACAGCAACAAAGGGTACAGCAACAAGGAGTACAGCAACAAGAGGTACAGCAACAAGGGGTACAGCAACAAAGGGTACAGGGAGTACAGCAACAAGAGGTACAGCAACAAGGGGTACAGGGAGTACAGCAACAAGAGGTACAGCAACAAGGGGTACAGGGAGTACAGCAACAAAGGGTACAGGGAGTACAGCAACAAGGGGGTACAGCAACAAGGGGTACAGGGAGTACAGCAACAAAGGGTACAGGGAGTACAGCAACAAGGGGTACAGGGAGTACAGCAACAAGGGGTACAGGGAGTACAGCAACAAAGGGTACAGGGAGTACAGCAACAAGGGGGTACAGCAACAAGGGGTACAGGGAGTACAGCAACAAAGGGTACAGGGAGTACAGCAACAAGGGGTACAGGGAGTACAGCAACAAGGGGTACAGGGAGTACAGCAACAAAGGGTACAGGGAGTACAGCAACAAAGGGTACAGCAACAAGGGGTACAGGGAGTACAGCAACAAGGGGTACAGGGAGTACAGCAACAAAGGGTGCAGGGAGTACATCAACAAGGGGTACAGGGAGTACAGCAACAAGAGGTACAGCAACAAGGGGTACAGGGAGTACAGCAACAAGGGGTACAGGGAGTACAGCAACAAGAGGTACAGCAACAAGGGGTACAGGGAGTACAGCAACAAAGGGTACAGGGAGTACAGCAACAAGGGGTACAGGGAGTACAGCAACAAGGGGTACAGGGAGTACAGCAACAAAGGGTACAGGGAGTACAGCAACAAGGGGTACAGCAACAAAGGGTACAGGGAGTACAGCAACAAGGGGTACAGCAACAAAGGGTACAGGGAGTACAGCAACAAGGGGTACAGGGAGTACAGCAACAAGGGGTACAGGGAGTACATCAACAAGGGGTACAGGGAGTACAGCAACAAGGGGTACAGGGAGTACAGCAACAAGGGGTACAGCAACAAAGGGTACAGGGAGTACAGCAACAAGGGGTACAGGGAGTACAGCAACAAGGGGTACAGGGAGTACATCAACAAGGGGTACAGGGAGTACAGCAACAAGGGGTACAGGGAGTACAGCAACAAGGGGTACAGCAACAAAGGGTACAGGGAGTACAGCAACAAGGGGTACAGGGAGTACAGCAACAAGGGGTACAGGGAGTACATCAACAAGGGGTACAGGGAGTACAGCAACAAGGGGTACAGGGAGTACAGCAACAAGGGGTACAGCAACAAAGGGTACAGGGAGTACAGCAACAAGGGGTACAGGGAGTACAGCAACAAGGGGTACAGGGAGTACATCAACAAGGGGTACAGGGAGTACAGCAACAAGGGGTACAGGGAGTACAGCAACAAGGGGTACAGCAACAAAGGGTACAGGGAGTACAGCAACAAGGGGTACAGGGAGTACATCAACAAGGGGTACAGGGAGTACAGCAACAAGGGGTACAGGGAGTACAGCAACAAAGGGTACAGCAACAAGGAGTACAGCAACAAGAGGTACAGCAACAAGGGGTACAGCAACAAGGGGTACAGGGAGTACAGCAACAAGGGGTACAGGGAGTACAGCAACAAAGGGTACAGGGAGTACAGCAACAAAGGGTACAGGGAGTACAGCAACAAAGGGTACAGCAACAAGGAGTACAGCAACAAGAGGTACAGCAACAAGGGGTACAGCAACAAGGGGTACAGGGAGTACAGCAACAAGGGGTACAGGGAGTACAGCAACAAGAGGTACAGCAACAAGGGGTACAGGGAGTACAGCAACAAGGGGTACAGGGAGTACATCAACAAGGGGTACAGGGAGTACAGCAACAAGGGGTACAGGGAGTACATCAACAAGAGGTACAGGGAGTACAGCAACAAGGGGTACAGGGAGTACAGCAACAAGGGGTACAGGGAGTACAGCAACAAGGGGTACAGGGAGTACAGCAACAAAGGGTACAGGGAGTACAGCAACAAAAGGTACAGCAACAAGGGGTACAGGGAGTACAGCAAAAAGGGGTACAGGGAGAACAGCAACAAGGGGTACAGGGAGTACAGCAACAAAGGGTACAGGGAGTACAGCAACAAGAGGTACAGCAACAAGGGGTACAGGGAGTACAGCAACAAGGGGTACAGGGAGTACAGCAACAAGGGGTACAGGGAGAACAGCAACAAGGGGTACAGGGAGAACAGCAAAAAGGGGTACAGGGAGTACAGCAACAAGGGGTACAGGGAGTACAGCAACAAGGGGTACAGGGAGTACAGCAACAAGGGGTACAGGGAGTACAGCAACAAGGTGTACAGGGAGTACAGCAACAAGGGGTACAGGGAGTACAGCAACAAGGGGTACAGCAACAAGGGGTACAGGGAGTACAACAACAAGGGGTACAGCAACAAGGGGTACATCAACAAGGGGTACAGCAACAAGGGGTACAGCAACAAGGGGTACAGCAACAAGGGGTACAAGTACAAACACACCAACGTATGTTCACCACATGAACATGAACAAACTCACCTGAGCAGCAACAACAGACCTTGTGCACAGTGGCTGGTTAACAGCATTAACTAAGCTTGGGAGAGCAGCATTAACTAAGCTTGGGAGAGCAGCATGAACTAAGCATTAACTAATCTGGCCGTAGACTCGTGTGTCAAGTTGCAGAACTAGGCCCTCCCTCCCACCCCAAACCTCCCTCCCACCACACGCAGCCATTCCCTCTCCTTCTCTCATATCCACTTCTATCCCTTCCCTTGATATCTTCCATCTTTATCCTATCCGTCATGTCCGTTCTCCACCCCACACGCCCCATCCACTGTCCTCAGTGGTATGGTGGTGTGGAGGTGTTGTGGTGGTGTGGTGGTGTTGTGGTGTTGTGGTGTTGTGGTGTTGTTGTGGTGTTGTGGTGTGGTGGTGTGGTAGTGTGGTGGTGTTGTAGTGTGGTGGTGTTGTAGTGTGGTGGTGGTGTGGTGTTGTGGTGGTGTGGTAGTGTTGTGGTGTTGTGGTAGTGTTGTGGTGTTGTGGTGTGGTGTTGTGGTGTGGTGTTGTGGTGCTGTGGTGTGGTGTTGTGGTGCTGTGGTGTGGTGGTGGTGTGGTGTTGTGGTGTTGTGGTGTGGTGGTGTTGTGGTGTGGTATGGTGTGGTGGTGTTGTAGTGTTGTGGTGTGATGGTGTGGTGGTGTTGTAGTGTTGTGGTGTGGTGGAGTGGTGGTGTTGTGGTGTTGTGGTGTGGTAGTGTTGTGGTGTTGTGGTGTGGTGGTGTGGTGGAGTGGTAGTGTTGTGGTGTTGTCGTGTTGTAGTGTGGTGGTGTGGTGGTGTTGTGGTGTGGTGGTGTTGTGGTGTGGTGGTGTGGTGGTGGTGTGGTGTGGTGTGGTGGTGGTGTGATGTGGAACACAGTAGAGCCAGTTGTGTTCTCATGGTTTTACCTCCCAGTAGTGAACCCTCATCGAATCCTCCCAGACTTAGTTTGGCTGCAACCCTCCCTAGTGTGGCCAGGGTGCGGTTGTACAGGTATGGCCGGGGTGTGGGTGTACAGGTGTGGCCAGAGTGTGGTTGTACAGGTGTGGCCAGGGTGTGGTTGTATAGGTGTGGTCCTGCAGGTGCGGCTCGGGGGCCAGTACCGACTAACAGTGTGGCCAGGCACCTGCTGCTCTATGTGATGGGCCTCCTGGGTCTCGTCTTGCTAATCCTTGCGGTGGTTGTGCACACCTGCGTACGCTACAGGTGAGCTTAACTAACACGACAGGTGTCCTCAGAGGCGCTCGCCCAACGCCGACTTGAACGCTCACACGACTTTGAACTTAATTTTATTTGTATTTACATTAAGTTGAAGTGATAACAACCTTATTATCTAAGCCTTTGCCAGTCGATTTTTTAAATTTCCAATTATATATGTTAGAATGTAATTGGACACGATCTTGTGTAATGTTAAAGCTGAAGGTAGTCTCATTTTTAAATTGTTATAAATACAGTATGAATTAAATAATTAACTGACAAGGCATTAACAATAATATTACATTAAAATATGCTTGGAAGCGAGGAGAGTTGCATGACATACTGTGCTTGGCCGGCCTGGGCGTGGCCGCGGCCAGGCAGGTGAGACTCACTCATTTGAAGACAATGACAATGTTTGTACTAAGCATGATGCATGGCTCAATATTTCCTGACTCGTAACTAACACATTTGCCTCGCAGCATTAAGTTGTTTTGTTACAGGAATTCATATATGAGTCAGTTGTACTTGATCCTTATTCAATGTTTTGCTAACTGTTAATTATTATGCTTATTGAATGCATAATAAATGTAAAGATAACTATTGCTCAGCATCTCCTGACTGGCTTGCTGCCAGGAATAAACAACATGTTCCGGTCCAACAACTTCGTTTTCATGTTACAGATCGCAATTGTCAGGGACCGTTAAAAAATATCCGCCATTCTGAAGGTCGGCGATGTCCCCGGAACCAGCCGGCGGCCCTCTGGGAGCTGCTGCAGCAGAGCCTGAGCCTCAAGCACAAGGGGTCACCCTGGACCACGGCTCAACTTCTCAACTGGTCATCTACCCACACCGGGAGCACCTACTGGTCCCGGTACATGGGGCTTGCCCCTACGCCTCGGACCCTACTCAGTGGGAATGAGAGCTCGGCCCCCAGCCAGACTGGACCCCTACCCACAGCCAGCGGTCTCCCACACACTCCTCCTTCAGGACCCCTTCCCTTGCTCCACACAACCAAGGATCCGGTAGTCTTGGATGCGATTCTTAGCGACCTCGACCTCTCCCAAGTCACCAGGCGCAGGAACCCTTTAGGACCACATGCGTTGACGTGGAGTGGTGCAGCCTCGTCCCCTGCCTCACGCACCCACGCCAACCTCCACCAGTTAACCACTCCAAGTAGCCCGGTGTTGAGGAGAGACGAACCTGTCGCTGTAGAGGAGCCACAGTTGGATGTTCTCCCACTTTCACTGCCTCATCGAAATCATCGTCGTCATCATCATCACAGGCAACACTCAACAAAAGCCAGGACTCAAGCCCGTCACACAAACACACAAGCCGTTCACTTTACACAACCAACTACATCAGCATGGGACCAGAAAGTAATCGAAGCTGATTTGGATTGGTCGTCGAGGCCGCCTCTCAACACCGGCGCCTCTCCCTCCTCCGTGTCCGCGCCCCACCAGGAACACCTGTGACGCCCCCCTCACACTGCACCAGTATCAGGTAAGCTCATCCTTCCTACAAGTCCACTTCAACTACATAATAACAAATTAATAAGCTGTAGCTCATGAACCTGCCTGGGGGATGCCCCGTAGATTTCATTTATTTTTTTGTATTTAGTAATTCTAGCGTTTGTATTTGTTGAAGCCAGTAGAGCTTCATTATATTTGCCAGTAGAGAGCTCTGTTGGTCTACACTCTGGTCCTGTTGGTCTACACTCTGGGTCTGTTGGTCTGCGCTCTGGTCCTGTTGGTCTACACTCTGTACCTGTTGGTCTGCACTCTGGTCCTGTTGGTCTACACTCTGTACCTGTTGGTCTGCACTCTGGTCCTGTTGGTCTACACTCTGGACCTGTTGGTCTACACTCTGGACCTGTTGGTCTACACTCTGGACCTGTTGATCTACACTCTGGACCTGTTGGTCTGCACTCTGGACCTGTTGGTCTGCACACTGGACCTGTTGGTCTACACTCTAGACCTGTTGGTCTGCACTCTGGACTGTTGGTCTACACTCTGGACCTGTTGGTCTACACTCTGGGTCTGTTGGTCTGCACTCTGGACCTGTTGGTCTGCACTCTGGTCCTGTTGGTCTACACTCTGGGTCTGTTGGTCTGCGCTCTGGACCTGTTGGTCTACACTCTGGACCTGTTGGTCTGCACTCTGGACCTGTTGGTCTGCACTCTGGACCTGTTGGTCTACACTCTGGACCTGTTGGTCTACACTCTGGACCTGTTGGTTTGCACTCTGGACCTGTTGGTCTACACTCTGGACCTGTTGGTCTGCACTCTGGACCTGTTGGTCTGCACTCAGGACCTGTTGGTCTACACTCTGGACCTGTTGGTCTGCACTCTGGACCTGTTGGTCTACACTCTGGACCTGTTGGTCTACACTCTGGACCTGTTGGTCTGCACTCTGGTCCTGTTGGTCTGCACTCTGGACCTGTTGGTCTGCACTCTGAACCTGTTGGTCTGCACTCTGGACCTGTTGGTCTGCACTCTGGTCCTGTTGGTCTGCACTCTGGACCTGTTGGTCTGCACTCTGGTCCTGTTGGTCTGCACTCTGGTCCTGTTGGTCTGCACTCTGGACCTGTTGGTCTGCACTCTGGACCTGTTGGTCTGCACTCTGGACCTGCACTCTTGCAGGTTACAGCACAAATCAGAGGTTGCAAGACATAGAGCGCTTTTCCAGAAGCTTAATGAGACCATGGTGCCAGGCAGTAGTGCCACTGTAAGAGAGGCCATGGTGCCAGGCAGTAGTGCCACTGTAAGAGAGGCCATGGTGCCAGGCAGTAGTGCCACTGTAAGAGAGGCCATGGTGCCAGGCAGTAGTGCCACTGTAAGAGAGGCCATGGTGCCAGGCAGTAGTGCCACTGTAAGAGAGGCCAGGGTGCCAGGCAGTAGTGCCACTGTAAGAGAGGCCATGGTGCCAGGCAGTAGTGCCACTGTAAGAGAGGCCATGGTGCCAGGCAGTAGTGCCACTGTAAGAGAGGCCATGGTGCCAGGCAGTAGTGCCACTGTAAGAGAGGCCAGGGTGCCAGGCAGTAGTGCCACTGTAAGAGAGGCCATGGTGCCAGGCTGTAGTGCCACTGTAAGAGAGACCATGGTGCCAGGCAGTAGTGCCACTGTAAGAGAGGCCAGGGTGCCAGGCAGTAGTGCCACTGTAAGAGAGGCCAGGGTGCCAGGCTGTAGTGCCACTGTAAGAGAGGCCAGGGTGACAGGCAGTAGTGCCACTGTAAGAGAGGCCAGGGTGCCAGGCAGTAGTGCCACTGTAAGAGAGGCCAGGGTGCCAGGCAGTAGTGCCACTGTAAGAGAGGCCAGGGTGCCAGGCAGTAGTGCCACTGTAAGAGAGGCCAGGGTGCCAGGCAGTAGTGCCACTGTAAGAGAGGCCATGGTGCCAGGCTGTAGTGCCACTGTAAGAGAGGCCAGGGTGCCAAGCAGTAGTGCCACTGTAAGAGAGGCCAGGGTGCCAGGCTGTAGTGCCACTGTAAGAGAGGCCAGGGTGCCAGGCAGTAGTGCCACTGTAAGAGAGGCCAGGGTGCCAGGCAGTAGTGCCACTGTAAGAGAGGCCAGGGTGCCAGGCAGTAGTGCCACTGTAAGAGAGGCCAGGGTGACAGGCAGTAGTGCCACTGTAAGAGAGGCCAGGGTGCCAGGCAGTAGTGCCACTGTAAGAGAGGCCAGGGTGCCAGGCAGTAGTGCCACTGTAAGAGAGGCCATGGTGCCAGGCTGTAGTGCCACTGTAAGAGAGGCCAGGGTGCCAAGCAGTAGTGCCACTGTAAGAGAGGCCATGGTGCCAGGCTGTAGTGCCAGCAGGACTCGTGGCAGCCAGTACTGCAGGAAGTGTTAAAATACTCTGTGTACAATTAAATGTTTTCTTTACCAAGAACAGGTAAAAAGACCTTCAATAATGTCTTAACCGTTTAAATAATTAGGTCTTAGAGTCATAGCTATTGTATGATATCTTAACCAAGTAAGGAAGTATTAAGATAGCAACTTTATTAAACAGGCAATAACCATTGTTACCTCTGGTCCTGTTGTCAAAAGGTTCCTTGGTAATTATTTCGAATGACATTGAGGCGTTACTTAGTGTTAGGTGGATGTATAGGAACATATTTGACCCTACTGTACCCTCCTGAACCCTTCAGTACTCTCCTGTATCCTCCTGTACCCTCCAGTACCCTCTTATACCCTCCAGTACCCTCCTGTACCCTCCTGTATCCTCCTTTATCCTCCTGTACCCTTCGGTACCCTCTTGTACCCTCCTGTACCCTCCAGTACCCTCCTGTACCCGCCTCTACCCTCCTGTACCCTTCTGAACTCTCCTGTACCCTCCTGTACCCTCCTGTACCCTCCTTTACCCTCCAGTACCCTCCTGTACCCTCCTGTACCTCCTGTACCCCTCTGTACCCTCCTGTAACCTCATGTACCTTCCTGTACCCTCCTGTACCCTCCAGTACCCTCATGTACCCTCCTTTACCCTCCTGTACCCTCATGTACTCTCCTGTACCCTCCTGTACCCTTTTGAACTCTCCTGTACCCTCCTGTACCCTCTTGTACCCTCCAGTACCCTCCTGTACTCTTCAGAACCCTCCTGTACCCTTCTGTCCCCTCCTGTATCCTCCTGTACCCTCCGGTACCCTTCTGTAACCTCCAATACCCTCCTGTATCCTCCTGTCTCTCCAGTACTCTCCTGTACCTTTTTGTACCCTTCTGTACCCTCCTGTAGCCTCCTGTAGCCTCCAGTACACTCCTGTACCCTCCTGTCCTCTCTTGTACCCACCTGTACCCTTTTGTACCCTCCAGTACCCTCCAGTACCCTCCAGTACCCTCCTGTACCCTCCTGTACCATCCTGGACCCTCCTGTACCCTCATGTACCCTCCTGTACCCTCCTGTACCCTTTTGTACCCTCCAATACCCTCCTGTCCTCTCCTGTCTCTCCAGTACTCTCCTGTACCTTTTTGTACCCTTCTGTACCCTCCTGTAGCCTCCTGTAGCCTCCAGTACACTCCTGTACCCTCCTGTCCTCTCTTGTACCCACCTGTACCCTTTTGTACCCTCCAGTACCCTCCAGTACCCTCCAGTACCCTCCTGTACCCTCCTGTACCATCCTGGACCCTCCTGTACCCTCATGTACCCTCCTGTACCCTCCTGTACCCTCCTGTCCCCCTCCTGTACCCTCCTGTACCCTCCAGTACCCTCCTGTACCCTCCTGTACCATCCTGTACCCTCCTGTACCATCCTGTACCCTCCTGTACCCTCATGTACCCTCCAATACCCTCATGTACCCTCCAGCACCCTCCTGTACCCTCCTGTACCCTCCTGGTGGTGCAGATCACTGTAGCCTACTGCCTCACCGTACCTACCCACCTAAACAGAACACGTTTTAGTGGTCGGGGACATGGCTCTCGTTGTGTCCCCGACTACGAAAAATAAACGCAGTCTTGTCACAGCCCAGAGGTCCTAGGCTCAACTCCCTTGGCTGGTCCGCCAGTATTTGGGCACCATTTCACTTCACCTGATGCTTATGTTCACCTAGCATATTCAATTGACCGACAGCACCGGTCAGAACTATCTGAGCGAGTCGCATATTATTGAATAATGCACAACCGTCTTCACTCTCTGTCGAGCACCTCAAACAAGGTATCAAGGTAACGTGTGCAACCGTGCAAGGTGCAGGATGCTGGACACGCTGTCTCTTGTCCACGTGTGTGTCTCTTGCAACACCCAGGTACTGTACCTGGCAGCTGTACCCACCACACGTGGGAGCTCTACCCCACACACCATGAAGCTGTACCCTACACACCAGGTAGCTGTATCCCACACACCAGGGAGCTGTACCCCACACACCAGTGTGCTGTACCCCACACACCAGGGAGCTGTACCCCACACACCAGGGAGCTGTACCCCACACACCTGGGGGCTGTACTCCACACACCTGGGAGCTGTACCCCACACCTGGGAGCTGTACCCCACACACCAGGGAGCTGTACCCCACACACCAGGGAGCTGTACCCCACACACCTGGGGGCTGTACCCAACACACTCCTGGGAGCTGTACCCCACACACCAGGGAGCTGTACCCCACACAACTGGGGGCTGTACCCCACACACTCCAGGGAGCTGTACCCCACACACCAGGGAGCTGTACCCCACACACCAGGGGGCTGTACCCAGCACACCTGGGGGCTGTACCCCACACACTTTTGGGAGTTGTACCCCACACACCAGAGAGCTGTACCCCACACACCTGGGAGCTGTACCTCACACACCAGGAAGCTGTACCCCACACACCAGGGAGCTGTACCCCACACACCTGGGAGCTGTACCTCACACACTCCAGGGAGCTGTATTTCACACACCAGGGAGCTTTACCCCACACACCAGGGGGCTGTACCCCACACACCAGGGGGCTGTACCCCACACACCTGGGAGCTGTACCCCCACTCACCAGGGAGCTGTACCCTACACACCTGGGGGCTGTACCCCACACACCAGGGAGCTGTTCGCCACACACCAGGGAGCTGTACCCCACACACCGGGACGCTGTACCCCACACACCTGGGAGCTGTACACCACACACCAGGGGGCTGTACCCGCACACCTGGGAGTTGTACCCCCACTCACTAGGGAGCTGTTCCCTACACACCTGGGGGACTGATCCCCACACGCGTTGGGGCTGTACCCCACACACCTGGGAGCTGTACCCCAACTCACCAGGGAGCTGTACCCTACACACCTGGGGGCTGTACCCCACACACCAGGGAGCTGTACCCAACACACCTAGGGGCTGTACCCCACACACCAGAGAGCTGTACCCACACACCAGGGATTTGTACCCAACACACCAGGGAGCTGTACTCCACACATCACAGAGCTGTACCCCACATTCCTGGGGGCTGTGCCCCACACACCAGGGAGCTGTATCCCACACACCTGGTAGCTGTACCCCACACACCAGGGAGCTGTATCCCACACACCTGGGGGCGGTACCCCACACACCAGGGAGTTGTACCCCACACACCAGGGAGCTGTACCCCACACACCAGGGAGCTGTACCCCACATACCAGGGAGCTGTACCCCTCACACCTGGGAGCTGTACCCCACACACCAGGACGCTGTACCCCACACACCTGGGAGCTATACCCCACACACCTGGGGGCTGTACCCCACACACCTGGGGGCTGTACCCCACACACAAGGGAGCTGTACCCCACACACCTGGAGGCTGTACCCCACACACCAGGGGGCTGTACCCCACACACCTGGGGGCTGTACCCACACACCAGGGAGCTGTACCCCACACACCAGGGGGGCTGTACCCCACACACCTGGGGGCTGTACCCCACACACCTAGGGGCTGTACCCCACACACCAGGGAGCTGTACCCCACACACCTGGAGGCTGTACCCCACACACCAGGGGGCTGTACCCCACACACCTAGGGGCTGTACCCACACACCAGGGAGCTGTAACCCACACACCTGGGGGCTGTACCTCACACACCAGGGGGCTGTACCCCACACACCTGGGGGCTGTACCTCGCACACCAGGGGGCTGTACCCCACACACCAGGGGGCTGTACCCACACACCTGGGGGCTGTACCCCACACACCTGGGGGCTGTACCCACACACCAGGGAGCTGTACCCCACACACCAGGGGGCTGTACCCCACACACCTGGGGGCTGTACCCCACACACCTAGGGGCTGTACCCCACACACCAGAGAGCTGTACCCCACACACCAGGGGGCTGTACCCCACACACCAGCGGGCTGTACCCCACACACCTGGGGGCTGTACCCACACACCAGGGAGCTGTAACCCACACACCTGGGAGCTGTACCCCACACACCTAGGAGCTGTACCCCACACACCAGGGGGCTGTACCCCACACACCTGGGGGCTGTACCCACACACCTGGGGGCTGTACCCACACACCAGGGAGCTGTAACCCACACACCTGGGAGCTGTACCCCACACACCAGGGGGCTGTACCCCACACACCTAGGGGCTGTACCCCACACACCTGGGGGCTATACCTCACACACCAGGGGGTTGTACCCCACACACCTAGGAGCTGTACCCCACACACCAGGGGGCTGTACCCCACACACCAGGGAGCTGTAACGCACACACCTAGGAGCTGTACCCCACACACCAGGACGCTGTACCCCACACCTGGGGGCTGTACCCCACACCTGGGGGCTGTACCCCACACCTGGGGGCTGTACCCCACACACCAGTGGGCTGTACCCCACACCTGGGGGCTGTACCCCACACACCTGGGGGCTGTACCCCACACACCTGGGGGCTGTACCTCACACACCAAGGGGCTGTACTCCACACACCTGGGAGCTGTACCTCACACACCAAGGGGCTGTACCCCACACACCTGGGGGCTGTACCCCACACACCAGGGAGCTGTACCCCACACACCTGGGAGCTGTACCCCACACACCAGGGAGCTGTACCCTACACACCAGGGGGCTGTACCCCACACACACCAGGGAGCTGTACCCCACACACCTGGGGGCTGTACCCCACACACCAGAGAGCTGTACCCCACACACCTGGGGGCTGAACCCCACACACAAGGGAGCTGTACCCCACACACCTGGGGGCTGTACCCCACACACCTGGGGGTTGTACCCCATGCACCTGGGGGATGTACCCCACACACACCAGGGAGGTGTACCCCACACGCACCAGGTAGCTGTACCCCAGACACCTGGGAGCTGTACCTCACACATCAGGGAGCTGTACCCTACACACCAGGGAGCTGTACCCCACACTCCAGGGAGTTGTACCCCACACACCAGGGAGCTGTACCCCACACACCAGGGAGCTGTACCCCCCAACCAGGGAGCTGTACCGCACACACCTGGGGGCTGTACCCACACACCAGGGAGCTGTACCCCACACACCTGGAGCTGTACCCACACACCAGGGAGCTGTACCCCACACACCAGGGAGCTGTACCCCACACACCAGGGAGCTGTACCCCGCCCCCCACACCAGGGAGCTGTACCCCACACACCAGGGAGCTGTACCCCACACACCTGGGACCTGTACCCACACACCTGGGGGCTGTACCCGACACACCTGGGAGCTGTACCCCACACTCCAGGGAGTTGTACCCCACACACCAGGGAGCTATACCCCCAACCAGGGAGCTGTACCAAACACACCTGGGACCTGTACCCACACACCTGGGGCCTGTACCCACACACCATGGAGCTGTACCCACACACCTGGGAGCTGAACCCACACACCAGGGAGCTGTACCCACACACCAGGGAGCTGTACCCACACACCAGGGAGCTGTACCCACACACCAGGGAGCTGTACCCCACACACCAGGGAGTTGTACCCCACACACCTGGGAGCTGTGCCCAACACACCTGGGAGCTGTACCCACACACCAGGGAGCTGTACCCCACACACCAGGGAGTTGTACCCACACACCAGGGAGCTGTACCCACACACCAGGGAGCTGTACCCCACACACCAGGGAGCTGTGCCCAACACACCAGGGAGTTGTACCCACACACCAGGGAGCTGTACCCCACACACCAGGGAGTTGTACCCACACACCAGGGAGCTGTACCCCACACACCAGGGAGTTGTACCCCACACACCAGGGAGCTGTACCCACACACCAGGGAGCTGTACCCCACACACCAGGGAGTTGTACCCACACACCAGGGAGCTGTACCCACACACCAGGGAGTTGTACCCCACACACCAGGGAGCTGTACCCCACACACCTGGGAGCTGTACCCCACTCACCAGGGAGTTGTACCCCACACATCTGGTTGCTGTACCCCACACACCAGGGAGTTGTACCCCACACACCAGGGAGCTGTACCCCACACACCAGGGAGCTGTACCCCACACACCAGGGAGTTGTACCCCACACACCAGGGAGTTGTACCCCACACACCTGGGGGCTGTATCCCACACACCAGTGAGTTGTACTCCTCACACCAGGGGGCTGAACCCAACACACCTGGGAGCTGTACCCCACACACCGGGGAGCTGTACCCCTCACACCAGGGAGCTGTACCCACACACCAGTGAGCTGTACCCCACACACCTGGGAGCTGTACCCCACACACCAGGGAGTTGTACCCACCACACCAGAGAGCTGTACCCAACTCACCAGGGGGCTGTACCCCACACACCAGGGAGCTGTACCACACACACCAGGGGGCTGTACCCCACACACCTGGGGGCTGTACCCCACACACCTAGGAGCTGTACCCCACACACCAGGGGGCTGTACCCTACACACCTGGGGACTGTACCCACACACCAGGGAGCTGTAACCCACACACCTGGGGGCTGTACCTCACACACCAGGGGGCTGTACCCCCACACACCTGGGGGCTGTACCTCACACACCAGAGGGCTGTACCCCACACACCAGGGGGCTGTACCCCACACACCTGGGGGCTGTACCCCACACACCTGGGGGCTGTACCCACACACCAGGGAGCTGTACCCCACACACCAAGGGGCTGTACCCCACACATCTGGGGGCTGTACCCCACACACCTAGGGGCTGTACCCCACACACCTGCGAGCTGTACCCCACACACCTGGAGTCTGTACCCCACACACCAGGGTGCTGTACCCCACACACCTGGGGGCTGTACCCACACACCAGGGAGCTGTAACCCACACACCAGGGGGCTGTACCCCACACACCTAGGGGCTGTACCCCACACACCTGGGGGCTGTACCTCACACACCAGGGGGCTGTACCCCTCACACCTGGGAGCTGTACCCCACACACCAGGGGGCTGTACCCCACACACCAGGGAGCTGTAACGCACACACCTGGGAGCTGTACCCCACACACCAGGACGCTGTACCCCACACCTGGGGGCTTTACCCCACACCTGGGGGCTGTACCCCACACACCAGGGGGCTGTACCCCACACACCTGGGGGCTGTACCTCACACGCCAAGGGGCTGTACTCCACACACCTGGGAGCTGTACCTCACACACCAAGGGGCTGTACCCACACACCTGTGAGCTGTACCTCACACACCAAGGGGCTGTACCCCACACACCTGGGGGCTGTACCTCACACACCAGGGGGCTGTACCCCACACACCTGGGGGCTGTACCCCACACACCAGTGGGCTGTACCCCACACACCAGGGAGCTGTACCTTACACACCTGGGGGCTGTATCCCACACACCAATGAGCTGTACCCCACACACCTGGGAGCTGTACCCCACACACCAGGGAGCTGTATCCTACACACCAGGGGGCTGTACCCCACACACCTTGGGGCTGTACCCCACACACCAGGAAGCTGTACCCCACACACCTGGGGGCTGTACCCCACATACCTGGGAGCTGTACCCCACACTCCAGGGAGCTGTACCCCAAACACCTGGGAGCTGTACCCCACACACCAGGGAGCTGTACCCCGCCCCCCCACACCAGGGAGCTGTACCCCACACACCAGGGAGCTGTACCCCACACACCAGGGAGCTGTACCCCACACACCTGGGAGCTGTACCCCACACACCAGGACGCTGTACCCCACACACCTGGGAGCTGTACCACACACACCAGGGAGCTGTACCCACACACCTGGGGGCTGTACCCCACACACCTGGGAGCTGTACCCCACACTCCAGGGAGTTGTACCCCACACACCAGGGAGCTGTACCCCACACACCAGGGAGCTGTACCCCGCCCCCCACACCAGGGAGCTCTTCCCCACACACCAGGGAGCTGTACCCCACACACCAGGGAGCTATACCCCCCAACCAGGGAGCTGTACCCCCACACCAGGGAGCTGTACCCCACACACCAAGGAGCTGTACCCCGCCCCCCACACCAGGGAGCTGTTCCCCACACACCAGGGAGCTGTACCGCACACACCTGGGGGCTGTACCCACACACCAGGGAGCTGTACCCCACACACCAGGGAGCTGTACCCCACACACCAGGGAGCTGTACCCCACACACCAGGGAGCTGTACCCCACACACGAGGGAGCTGTACCCCACACACCAGGAAGCTGTACCCCACACACCAGGGAGCTGTACCCCACACACCAAAGAGCTGTACCCCACACACCAGGGAGCTGTACCCCACACACCAGGGAGCTGTACCCCACACACCAGGGAGCTGTACCCCACACACCAGGGAGCTGTACCCCACACACCAGGAAGCTGTACCCCACACACCAGGAAGCTGTACCCCACACACCTGGGGGCTGTACCCCACACACCTGGGAGCTGTACCCCACACACCAGGGAGCTGTACCCCACACACCAGGAAGCTGTACCCCACACACCTGGGGGCTGTACCCCACACACCTGGGAGCTGTATCCCACACACCAGGGAGCTGTACCTCACACACCAGGGAGCTGTACCCCACACACCTGGGGGCTGTATCCAACACACCAGGAAGCTGTACCTCACACACCAGGGAGCTGTACCTCACACACCAGGGAGCTGTACCCCACACACCAGGGAGCTGTACCCCACACACCTGGGGGCTGAACTCCACACACAAAGGAGCTGTACCCCACACACCAGGGGGCTGAACCCCACACACAAGGGAGCTGTACCCCACACACCTGGGGGCTGTACCCCACACACCTGGGGGTTGTACCCCATGCACCTGGGGGATGTACCCCACACACACCAGGGAGCTGTTCCCCGCACGGTGGGGCTGTACCCCACACACACCAGGGGGCTGTACCTCACACACCAGGGAGCTGTACCCTACACACCAGGGAGCTGTACCTCACACACCAGGGAGCTGTACCCTACACACCAGGGAGCTGTACCCCACACACCAGGGAGCTGTACCCTACACACCAGGGAGCTGTACCCCACACACCAGGGAGCTGTATCCCACACACCAGGGGGCTGTATCCCACACACCAGGGAGCTGTATCCCACACACCAGGGAGCTGTACCCCACACACCAGGGAGCTGTACCCCACACACCAGGGAGCTGTATCCCACACACCAGGGAGCTGTATCCCACACACCAGGAAGCTGTACCTCACACACCAGGGAGCTGTACCTCACACACCAGGGAGCTGTACCCCACACACCAGGAAGCTGTACCCCACACACCTGGGGGCTGTACCCCACACACCTGGGAGCTGTACCCCACACTCCAGGGAGTTGTACCCCACACAGCAGGGAGCTGTACCCCCCAACCAGGGAGCGGTACCGCACACACCTGGGGGCTGTACCCACACACCAGGGAGCTGTACCCCACACACATGGAGCTGTACCCACACACCAGGGAGCTGTACCTCACACACCAGGGAGCTGTACCCCAAACACCAGGGAGCTGTACCCCACACACCAGGGAGCTGTACCCCGCCCCCCCCCACACCAGGGAGCTGTACCCCACACACCAGGGAGCTGTACCCCACACACCTGGGGGCTGTACCCCACACACCAGGAAGCTGTACCACACACACCTGGGGGCTGTACCCCACACACCTGGGAGCTGTACCCCACACTCCAGGGAGCTGTACCCCAAACACCTGGGAGCTGTACCCCACACACCAGGGAGCTGTACCCCGCCCCCCCCACACCAGGGAGCTGTACCCCACACACCAGGGAGCTGTACCCCACACACCAGGGAGCTGTACCCCACACACCTGGGAGCTGTACCCCACACACCAGGACGCTGTACCCCACACACCTGGGAGCTGTACCACACACACCAGGGAGCTGTACCCACACACCTGGGGGCTGTACCCCACACACCTGGGAGCTGTACCCCACACTCCAGGGAGTTGTACCCCACACACCAGGGAGCTGTACCCCACACACCAGGGAGCTGTACCCCGCCCCCCCACACCAGGGAGCTGTTCCCCACACACCAGGGAGCTGTACCCCACACACCAGGGAGCTATACCCCCCAACCAGGGAGCTGTACCCACACACCAGGGAGCTGTACCCCACACACCAGGGAGCTGTACCCCGCCCCCCACACCAGGGAGCTGTTCCCCACACACCAGGGAGCTGTACCGCACACACCTGGGGGCTGTACCCACACACCAGGGAGCTGTACCCCACACACCAGGGAGCTGTACCCCACACACCAGGGAGCTGTACCCCACACACCAGGGAGCTGTACCCCACACACCTGGGAGCTGTACCCCACACACCAGGAAGCTGTACCCCACACACCAGGGAGCTGTACCCCACACACCAGGGAGCTGTACCCCACACACCAGGGAGCTGTACCCCACACACGAGGGAGCTGTACCCCACACACCAGGAAGCTGTACCCCACACACCAGGGAGCTGTACCGCACACACCTGGGGGCTGTACCCACACACCAGGGAGCTGTACCCCACACACCAGGGAGCTGTACCCCACACACCAGGGAGCTGTACCCCACACACCAGGGAGCTGTACCCCACACACCTGGGAGCTGTACCCCACACACCAAAGAGCTGTACCCCACACACCAGGGAGCTGTACCCCACACACCAGGGAGCTGTACCCCACACACCAGGGAGCTGTACCCCACACACCAGGGAGCTGTACCCCACACACCAGGAAGCTGTACCCCACACACCAGGAAGCTGTACCCCACACACCTGGGGGCTGTACCCCACACACCTGGGAGCTGTACCCCACACACCAGGGAGCTGTACCCCACACACCAGGAAGCTGTACCCCACACACCTGGGAGCTGTATCCCACACACCAGGGAGCTGTACCTCACACACCAGGGAGCTGTACCCCACACACCTGGGGGCTGTATCCAACACACCAGGAAGCTGTACCTCACACACCAGGGAGCTGTACCTCACACACCAGGGAGCTGTACCCCACACACCTGGGGGCTGTATCCAACACACCAGGAAGCTGTACCTCACACACCAGGGAGCTGTACCTCACACACCAGGGAGCTGTACCCCACACACCAGGAAGCTGTACCCCACACACCTGGGGGCTGTACCCCACACACCTGGGAGCTGTACCCCACACTCCAGGGAGTTGTACCCCACACAGCAGAGAGCTGTACCCCCCAACCAGGGAGCGGTACCGCACACACCTGGGGGCTGTACCCACACACCAGGGAGCTGTACCCCACACACCTGGAGCTGTACCCACACACCAGGGAGCTGTACCCCACACTCCAGGGAGCTGTACCCCAAACACCAGGGAGCTGTACCCCACACACCAGGGAGCTGTACCCCGCCCCCCCCACACCAGGGAGCTGTACCCCACACACCAGGGAGCTGTACCCCACACACCTGGAGGCTGTACCCCACACACCAGGAAGCTGTACCCCACACACCTGGGGGCTGTACCCCACACACCTGGGAGCTGTACCCCACACTCCAGGGAGCTGTACCCCAAACACCTGGGAGCTGTACCCCACACACCAGGGAGCTGTACCCCGCCCCCCCCCAACACCAGGGAGCTGTACCCCACACACCAGGGAGCTGTACCCCACACACCAGGGAGCTGTACCCCACACACCTGGGAGCTGTACCCCACACACCAGGACGCTGTACCCCACACACCTGGGAGCTGTACGCCACACACCAGGGAGCTGTACCCACACACCCGGGGGCTGTACCCCACACACCTGGGAGCTGTACCCCACACTCCAGGGAGTTGTACCCCACACACCAGGGAGCTGTACCCCACACACCAGGGAGCTGTACCCCGCCCCAACACCAGGGAGCTGTTCCCAACACACCAGGGAGCTGTACCCCACACACCTGGGACCTGTACCCCACACACCAGGGAGCTATACCCCCCAACCAGGGAGCTGTACCCACACACCAGGGAGCTGTACCCCACACACCAGGGAGCTGTACCCCGCCCCCCACACCAAGGAGCTGTTCCCCACACACCAGGGAGCTGTACCGCACACACCTGGGGGCTGTACCCACACACCAGGGAGCTGTACCCACACACCAGGGAGCTGTACCCACACACCAGGGAGCTGTACCCCACACACCAGGGAGCTGTCTCCACACACCAGGGAGCTGTACCCACACACCAGGGAGCTGTACCCACACACCAGGGAGCTGTACCCACACACCAGGGAGCTGTACCCACACACCATGGAGCTGTACCCACACACCAGGGAGCTGTACCCACACACCAGGGAGCTGTACCCACACACCAGGGAGCTGTACCCACACACCAGGGAGCTGTACCCACACACCAGGGAGCTGTACCCCACACACCAGGGAGCTGTACCCCACACACCAGAGAGCTGTACCCACACACCAGGGAGCTGTACCCCACACACCAGGGAGCTGTACCCACACACCAGGGAGCTGTACCCCACACACCAGGGAGCTATACCCCCCAACCAGGGAGCTGTACCCATACACCAGGGAGCTGTACCTCACACACCTGGGAGCTGTACCCACACACCAGGGAGTTGTACCCCACACACCTGGGAGCTGTACCCCACACACCAGGGAGCTGTACCCACACACTAGGGAGCTGTACCCACACACCAGGGAGCTGTACCCCACACACCTGGGAGCTGTACCCAACACACCTGGGAGCTGTACCCACACACTAGGGAGCTGTACCCACACACCAGGGAGCTGTACCCCACACACCTGGGAACTGTACCCACACACCAGGGAGTTGTACCCCACACACCTGGGAGCTGTACCCCACACACCAGAGAGCTGTACCCACACACTAGGGAGCTGTACCCACACACCTGGGAGCTGTACCCCACACACCAGGGAGCTGTACCCCACACACCTTGGAGCTGTACCCACACACCAGGGAGCTGTACCCCACACACCTGGGAGCTGTACCCACACACCAGGGAGTTGTACCCCACACACCTGGGAGCTGTACCCAACACACCTGGGAGCTGTACCCACACCAGGGAGCTGTACCCCACACACCAGGGAGTTGTACCCACCACACCAGAGAGCTGTACCCAACACACCAGGGAGCTGTACCCTACACACCTGGTTGCTGTACCCCACACACCTGGGAGCTGTACCCCACACACCAGGGAGTTGTACCCGACACACCAGAGAGCTGTACCCCACACACCAGGGAGTTGTACCCCACACACCAGGGAGCTGTACCCCACACACCAGGGAGCTGTACCCCACTCACCAGGGAGTTGTACCCCACACATCTGGTTGCTGTACCCCACACATCTGGTTGCTGTACCCCACACACCAGGGAGCTGTACCCCACACACCAGGGAGCTGTACCCCACACACCAGGGAGCTGTACCCCACACACCAGGGAGCTGTACCCTACACACCTGGGAGCTGTACCCAACACACCAGGGAGTTGTACTCCTCACACCAGGGGGCTGTACCCACACACCAGGGAGCTGTACCCCACACACCTGGGAGCTGTACCCCACACACCGGGGAGCTGTTCCCCACACACCGGGGAGCTGTACCCCTCACACCAGGGAGCTGTACCCCTCACACCAGGGAGCTGTACCCCACACACCTGGGAGCTGTACCCCACACACCAGTGAGCTGTACCCCACACACCAGGGAGCTGTACCCCACACACCAGGGAGCTGTACCCCACACACCAGGGAGCTGTACCCCACACACCAGGGAGCTGTACCCCACACACCTGGAAGCTGTACCCACACACCAGGGAGCTGTACCCCACACACCTGGGAGCTGTACCCAACACACCTGGGAGCTGTACCCACACACCAGGGAGCGTTACCCCACACACCTGGGAGCTGTACCCAACACACCTGGGAGCTGTACCCACACACCAGGGAGCTGTACCCAACACACCTGGGAGTTGTACCCACACACCAGGGAGCTGTACCCTACACACCTGGTTGCTGTACCCCACACACCTGGGAGCTGTACCCCATACACCAGGGAGTTGTACCCCACACACCAGAGAGCTGTTCCACACACCAGGGAGCTGTACCCACACACCAGGGAGCTGTACCCTACACACCTGGTTGCTGTACCCCACACACCTGGGAATTGTACCCCACACACCAGGGAGTTGTACCCCACACACCAGGGAGCTGTACCCCACACACCAGGGAGCTGTACCCCACTCACCAGGAAGTTGTACCCCACACACCTGGGGGCTGTACCCCTCACACCAGGGGGCTGTACCCAACACACCTGGGAGCTGTATCCCAAACACCAGGGAGTTGTACCCCTCACACCAGGGGGCTGTACCCCACACACCTGGGGGCTGTATCCCACACACCAGGGAGCTGTACCCCACACACCAGGGATTTGTACCCCACACACTAGGGAGTTGTACCCCACACACCAGGGAGCTGTACCCCACACACCAGGGAGCTGTACCCCACACACCAGGGGGCTGTACCCAACACACCTGGGAGCTGTACCCCACACACCAGTGAGCTGTACCCACACACCAGGGAGCTGTACCCCACACACCAGGGAGCTGTACCCCACACACCAGGGAGCTGTACCCCACACACCAGGGAGCTGTACCCCACACACCAGGGAGCTGTACCCCACACACCAGGGAGCTGTTCCCCACACACCAGGGAGCTGTACCCCACACACCAGGGAGCTGTTCCCCACACACCAGGGGGCTGTACCCAACACACCTGGGAGCTGTACCCCACACACCAGGGAGCTGTACCCCACACACCTGGCAACACATGTGGTGTCTGAGTAAGACACACTCGCCCCGCACCACAAGTCTGGCCGGGAAGAGTTAACTGGGCACCAGTCCCATACTGCCCACCTCTGTTCCCCAGCAGTGATGGTTGTAGAGTGGATTTCATTTCAAATTACGTCCAAATTTGGCCATAGTGCGCATACCAGCCAAAAGTGACGTTGTTTTTAAGAGGACGGGTTGGGTTGTAAGCGACTAGCAGGGTAGTGTTCCAAGGAAGCTCCTGTCTGTTCCCGCCTGTCTCTCTGTCTCGCAGTGTTGACGGGTCGTTGCTCTCTCACCTGGGGTCTTGGTCGTCTGGGGTCATGGTCGTCTGGGGTCATGGTCGTCTGGGGTCTTGGTCGTCTGGGGTCATGGTCGTCTGGGCTCATGGTCGCCTGGGGTCATGGTCGTCTGGGGTCATGGTCGTCTGGGGTCATGGTCGTCTTGGGTCATGGTCGTCTGGGGTCATGGTCGTCTTGGTCGTCTGGGGTCTTGGTCGTCTGGGGTCATGGTCGTCTTGGTTGTCTGGGGTCATGGTCGTCTGGGGTCATGGTCGTCTTGGTCGTCTGGGGTCTTGGTCGTCTGGGGTCATGGTCGTCTTGGTCGTCTGGAATCATGGTCGTCTGGGGTCTTGGTCGTCTGGGGTCATGGTCGTCTGGGGTCATGGTCGTCTGGGGTCTTGTTCGTCTGGGGTCATGGTCGTCTGGGGTCATGGTCGTCTCGGGTCATGGTCGTCTGGGGTCTTGGTCGTCTGGGGTTATGGTCGTCTTTGGTCCTGGTCGTCTGGGGTCATGGTCGTCTGGGGTCATGGTCGTCTGGGGTCATGGTCGTCTGGGGTCATGGTCGTCTGGGGTCTTTTTCGTCTGGGGTCATAATAGTCTGGGGTCATGGTTGTCTGGGGTCTTGTTCGTCTGGGGTCATGGTCGTCTGGAGTCATGGTAGTCTGGGGTCATGGTCGTCTGGGGTCATGGTCGTCTGGTGTCATGGTAGTCTGGAGTCATGGTCGACTGGGGTCATGGTCGTCTGGGGTCATGGTCGTCTGGGGTCATGGTCGTCTGGGGTCTTGGTCGTCTGGGGTCATGGTCGTCTGGGCTCATGGTCGTCTGGGGTCATGGTCGTCTGGGGTCATGGTTGTCTGGGGTCATGGTCGTCTTGGGTCATGGTCGTCTGGGGTCATGGTCGTCTTGGTCGTCTGGGGTCATGGTCGTCTTGGTCGTCTGGGGTCATGGTCGTCTTGGTCGTCTGGGGTCATGGTCGTCTAGGGTCATGGTCGTCTTGGTCGTCTGGGGTCATGGTCGTCTGGGGTCATGGTCGTCTTGGGTCATGGTCGGCTGGGGTCATGGTCAGCTGGGGTCATGGTCGTCTTGGTCGTCTGGGGTTATGGTCGTCTTGGGTCATGGTCGTCTGGGGTCATGGTCGTCTTGGTCGTCTGGGGTCTTGGTCGTCTGGGGTCATGGTCGTCTGGGGTCATGGTCGTCTTGGTCGTCTGGGGTCTTGGTCGTCTGGGGTCTTAGTCGTCTGGGGTTATGGTCGTCTGGGGTCATTGTCGTCTTGGGTCATGGTCGTCTGGGGTCATGGTCGTCTCTGTCGTCTGGGGTCATGGTCGGCTGGGGTCATGGTCGTCTTGGTCGTCTGGGGTCATGGTCGTCTGGGGTCATGGTCGTCTGGGGTCATGGTCGTCTTGGGTCATGGTCGTCTGGGATCATGGTTGTCTTGGTCGTCTGGGGTCTTGGTCGTCTGGGGTCATGGTCGTCTTGGTCGTCTGGGGTCTTGGTCGTCTGGGGTCTTAGTCGTCTGGGGTCATGGTCGGTTGGGGTCATGGTCGCCTTGGGTCATGGTCGTCTGGGGTCATGGTCGTCTGAAGTCATGGTCGTCTGGGGTCATGGTCGTCTGGGGTCATGGTCGTCTGGGGTCATGGTCGACTTGGGTCATGGTCGTCTGGGGTCATGGTCGTCTGGGGTCATGGTCGTCTGGGATCATGGTCGTCTTGGTCGTCTGGGGTCATGTTCGTCTTGGTCGTCTGGAGTCATGGTCGTCTGGGGTCATGGTCGGCTGGGGTCATGGTCGGCTGGGGTCATGGTCGTCTTGGTGGGTCGTCTGGGGTCATGGTCGACTGGGGTCATGGTCGTCTGGGGTCATGGTCGTATGGGGTCATGGTCGTATGGGGTCATGGTCGGCTGGGGTCATGGTCGTCTTGGTCGGCTGGGGTCATGGTCGTCTGGGGTCATGGTCGTCTGGGGTCATGGTCGTCTGGGGTCATGGTCGTCTCGGGTCATGGTCGTCGGGGGTCATGGTCGTCTGGGGTCATGATCGTCGTGGTCGTCTGGGGTCATGATCGTCGTGGTCGTCTGGGGTCATGATCGTCGTGGTCGTCTGGGGTCATGATCGTCGTGGTCGTCTGGGGTCATGGTCGTCTGGGGTCATGGTCGTCTGGGGTCATGGTCGTCTGGGGTCATGGTCGTCTGGGGTCATGCTCGTCTGGGGTCGTGGTCGTCTGGGGTCATGGTCGTCTGGGGTTTTGGACGTCTGGGGTCATGGTCGTCTTGGGTCATGGTTGTCTAGGGTCATGGTCGTCTGGGGTCATGGTCGTCTGGGGTCTAGGTCGTCTGGGGTCATGGTCGTCTTGGGTCATGGTCGTCTTGGGTCATGGTCGTCGGGGGTCATGGTCGTCTGGGGTCATGGTCGTCTGGGGTCATGGTCGTCTGGGGTCATGGTCGTATGGGGTGTAGGTCGTCTGGGGTCATGGTCGTCTTGGGTCATGGTCATAGGGGGTCATGGTCGTCTGGGGTCTTGGTCGTCTTGGGTCATGGTCGTCTGGGGTCTTGGTCGTCTTAGGTCATGGTCGTCGGGGGTCATGGTCGTCTGGGGTCTTGGTCGTCTTGGGTCATGGTCGTCTGGGGTCATGGTCGTTCTCTGATTGTCTGGCGGCCATCAGGGTGAGAGCTCTGATTGTCATGCGGCCATCAGGGTGAGAGCTCTGATTGTCATGCGGCCATCAGGGTGAGAGCTCTGATTGTCATGCGGCCATCAGGGTGAGAGCTCTGATTGTCATGCGGCCATCAGGGTGAGAGCTCTGATTGTCATGCGGCCATCAGGGTGAGAGCTCTGATTGTCATGCGGCCATCAGGGTGAGAGCTCTGATTGTCTGGCGGGCATCATGGTGAGAGCTCTGATTGTCTGGCGGGCATCATGGTGAGAGCTCTGATTGTCTGGCGGCCATCAGGGTGAGAGCTCTGATTGTCTGGCGGGCATCATAGTGAGAGCTCTGATTGTCTGGCGGCCATCAGGGTGAGAGCTCTGATTGTCTGGCGGCCATCAGGGTGAGAGCTCTGATTGTCTGGCGGGCATCAGGGAGGCCTCGGAGTGTTAGTGATTTACTGTAGTAATTTCCTTGTACGACGATTTTTGGCCATAGATGGAGTATACGTCAGAATGCGATCTAATTGTGGCTTGTACAAAATTACGGCTTGTGATATTGACATACTGTCCCGTTTTCTGTTTTGGGTCCTCTGGTAGGTTAGGATAAGGACACTTTAGTACGAGAGTTTCTTGACGTTGGGAGGCCTTAAGAGGACGGGCTGCTGCTACACATTGCAGGACAAACTCGGTAAAATTGTGGGCTTGTCCAACAACAGTTAGCAAAGATATAACGTAATGTGAGGCTGGTATTTAGTATATAGTGATAAATGTGGATAAAGCCCTCAGATGTACAATGTGGATAAAGCTCTGAGATGTACAATGTGGATAAAGCTCTGGGGTGTACAATGTGGATAAAGCCCTCAGATGTACAATGTGGATAAAGCTCTGAGATGTACAATGTGGATAAAGCTCTGGGGTGTACAATGTGGATAAAGCCCTGAGATGTACAATGTGGATAAAGCCCTGAGATGTACAATGTGGATAAAGCCCTGAGATGTACAATGTGGATAAAGCCCTGAGATGTACAATGTGGATAAAGCTCTGAGATGTACAATGTGGATAAAGCCCTGAGATGTACAATGTGGATAAAGCCCTGGGATGTACAATGTGGATAAAGCCCTGAGATGTACAATGTGGATAAAGCCCTGAGATGTACAATGTGGATAAAGCCCTGAGATGTACAATGTGGATAAAGCCCTGAGATGTACAATGTGGATAAAGCTCTGGGATGTACAATGTGGATAAAGCTCTGGGATGCACAATGTGGATAAAGCCCTGAGATGTACAATGTGGATAAAGCCCTGAGATGTACAATGTGGATAAAGCCCTGAGATGAACCATGTGGATGAAGCTCTGGGATGCACAATGTAGATAAAGCCCTGAGATGTACAATGTGGATAAAGCCCTGAGATGTACAATGTGGATAAAGCCCTGAGATGAACCATGTGGATAAAGCTCTGAGATGTACAATGTGGATAAAGCCCTGAGATGTACCATGTGAATAAAGCTCTGGGATGCACAATGTGGATAAAGCTCTGAGATGTACAATGTGGATAAAGCTCTGAGATGTACAATGTGGATAAAGCTCTGAGATGCACAATGTGGATAAAGCCCTGAGATGAACCATGTGGATAAAGCTCTGAGATGTACAATGTGGATAAAGCCCTGAGATGTACCATGTGGATAAAGCTCTGGGATGCACAATGTGGATAAAGCTCTGAGATGTACAATGTGGATAAAGCCCTGAGATGAACCATGTGGATAAAGCTCTGAGATGTACAATGTGGATAAAGCTCTGGGATGCACAATGTGGATAAAGCTCTGAGATGTACAATGTGGATAAAGCTCTGAGATGTACAATGTGGATAAAGCTCTGGGATGCACAATGTGGATAAAGCCCTGAGATGTACAATGTGGATAAAGCTCTGAGATGTACAATGTGGATAAAGCTCTGAGATGTACAATGTGGATAAAGCTCTGGGATGCACAATGTGGATAAAGCTGTGAGATGTACAATGTGGATAAAGCTCTGAGATGTACAATGTGGATAAAGCTCTGAGATGCACAATGTGGATAAAGCTCTGAGATGTACAATGTGGATAAAGCTCTGAGATGTACAATGTGGATAAAGCTCTGAGATGTACAATGTGGATAAATCTCTGGGATGTACAATGTGGACACAATGTTGTTGCTCGGTGGAGAAGCGGAACACATGAACAAAGCGGCAGTCAACGGCTCAACAAACAACTGGGAAATGTTGGTCTCTAACGGGAGACAGGAGTTGCCCACAACTTAAAACAACTCTTCAGTCTGAACTGATAAAGGGAATGAAACGTCAAGCAAACTGATCCCAGTACAGGCAGCAGCAGCAGAGGAAACAGCATAGGAAACAGGCTGGAACAAAACACAAATACCAAAATAAACAATTGTAAATATATTTAGTAGAAGTAGGGGATTGACACCCGCTGCAGACAGACTGCAAAAGCCTTACAAAATTCGGCTGACAGAGCGGGCCAAAGCCAGAGATGCAGCCACTTAAGGAAGCGGGTTAGCCATAAGCAAAGTCTGGCGCCAATCAATGGCACACACTTGCCGGGCAATTGTAATGATATATATAAAGTGACATATCTTTTCGACGGTGAAGCCCCTCGGTGGATGCTGGGGCCATCTGCTATGTCCAACGCTGTTATCACACCTGGCTGTAGGAGCGACTACTACTAGACGGCAGGACCAGAAGAACAATTTCTTCTACGGAGGCCTCCGTAGAAGCAAGGAAAATCCACATGTCGTTATCGGCAAGCAACTGCTAGTAAACAGGACTTAATCACCACCAGATATCAGCTCCGGCCACCTGAGGATATCGCCACAAGTCAATAACACGGAAAATGGTGAAGGTAAGACCGGAGAAACACCATTGGCCTCACCAGAAAGAAGCATTTCATTATGTTCAATACTGAATTTCTGGGATGGCCACCTGAGTGACTGGCCGAGCGGTCCGCCATGGGTACCCAGGAAGCAGGCCCGCACCATAGGAAGACAGTCTGGGGTCACACCAATAGTCACCCCGGAGAGATCAGCCCAGAGCCTCGGATCATACCTGGCTGTCTTGCAGTCAGGATCCCGACTAAAATGCCAGCAGCCACGAGTCGAAATTTCTTGTCAAGACACAGAAGAGAGGGAAGACCTGCGGATGACAAGGGCCCATAGGCAAGCTATGGGCAGGCCAAGAGCAGCCACCCAGTGAACCACTAAACCAGTGAACCAGACCAATATCACTGACAAGTATGCTATGTAAAGTGGTGGAGAGAGCAATCAGGTCAAGAAGAGTGGAGCACCAGCAGAGGACACACTTCATAAGATATTGCCGGCATGGTTTCAGGAGGGGGAAGTTGTCCCTGACCAACTTGGTCCAGCTCTATCACCAGCTTACTAATATAAGACAGGAAAGAGAAGGCTGGGTAGATTGCACGTTCCTAGACTGTCAAAAAGCTTTTGATATTGTCCCTCGTGAAAGACTGGTACACATGACAAAGATGCAAGCTGGGATAATTAAGAAGTCACTAAACTGGGTAAGGGAGTACTTGAAGGCCAGAAGACAAAGTCACAGTCAAAGAACGAAATTTGGAAGTAGATATAATTCCAACACCAACACCAAAGGCACACATAGGCAGGGTGACGGCAGCATAAGGGATGCTGGCAAACATTAGAGCGATCCTTACTAACCAAAATCAGGACTCTTTCAAGGCAATCTACTCAGCTTTTGCTAGACCAATATTGGATAATCCAGTTCCAGCCTGGAATCCACACCTTGTGAAGCCAAAAACTTAAATTGAACAAGTGTAAAGGTCTGTGACTATATTAGTCCCAGAGCTAAAAGAGTTAAGCTATGGGAAAAGGCTTCAGGAACTGGAGCTCGCAGTCCTAGAAGACAGAAGAAATAGAGGAGATGTGATTACGCTATACAAGATACTGAAAGGAATAGACAAGGTAGACCAGGATAGCATCTTTAAAGTGAGAGAACGTAGGATAAGAGGACACAAATGTAAGCTGGAAGCAAATGAGTCTAAGAACTGTAAGAAATGTTCATAGCCTGTATGGGCGGTCATCAAGTGAAATGCAGTTCGAGAAGAAGTTGTAGAAGCCACCTCCATCCACAACTTTAAGGACAAATTTAACAAAGAATTTGAGCATTAGAATAGTTGAGCTATAACGCAACAGGTAAAACAAGGCTAGTAGGCGAGGCATGAAGAGCTAGACCTCACTTCCCCTCTAGTGACACTAGACACTCTAGCTGCAGCCAAACAAACTGCCTACCACAACCCAAATGAACAAAACTCCCAATTCTGGACGAGCATAAAGCTAACCTTACCCCTAGTAACAGGAAGACTGGCTAACTAAATGTTACCATACAAGGGGAACCCAGGCAGGCAGAGATGTGTCGGAACAAGGAGAGAAGAGCAGAAGGGTATTAGAAACTAATCCAGAGACCAAGATGACTTCAGAGGAGAACGAGCGGGTTATGGCATGAGATCTAACCCACAAAAGAGGTTCTTCCAAACTGTCATCGAAAAAAACACAAAATGCATTAAAAGAAGACCTCCCGTCCCTTGAGGTTCAATCCCCTGAAGCCCACATCAAGAGGATATCATCAGCGGCATATGCAGGTTGACCAACATAATAACTGTCGGTATTTCTCCCATCCCAAAGCACTTGATTATATCACTCTTTGATGAGAAAATCCGTCGGTGTCGTGATGAGGATTCGAACCTATGCGAACCTTGGGAATGTGAAGCATTAAAAATGTCTAAGAAAAATTCTATAACATTTAAAATGTACTTTTCTCCAGGCAAGTTTGTTATGATTGCGTGTACATTCATCCTTCATGTTTCCTGAGGCTCAGCTCTGTACAGATTAATAGCCAGTGTTAGGACAATATGTTCCCCAAACTGTCTTCATCATTATTACATTGTGAATGCATATAATTTTATATCCCTTAATGTACTTTAACAATTAAATATATTTTGCTTTTAAATTTCAGATTAAAGCTTTATGTTGAATACGTGAGCGTCCCCGCACTCCCCAAGCAGACAAGGCGTGGAATGGCGACGGTGCTGGAGATCTCTTGCTACCACCAGACACCTCTGGTGTTGGTGGTGTCAACAATACTCAACTGTACTTGTGAAACTCCATTACTTTTAGTGGCTCTGCTGGGGTCATGTGACCTATGTTGTTCCTGTTGGGTCACGCAGCCAGTCGTCAGTGATATCTCAAGCAAGGGAGGAGGAGGAGGACCACAAGCGTCAAGAAGTTCAAAATAGTATCTTCAAGATGCTGCAGACGACCAGTGAGGAGGAAGGGGTTGTGAGGTGCCTCAGTGTAGTGTAAGCAAGCCAAAGAAACAAGTAGTCATAGATATAAGCAAGCCTGCATTGGATCCGTGGTGCCTGGGACAGTGAGCGCATGTGTCCACCAACGGAGAGAAGCTCGGAGACTTGAGAAGCTTCTTTCTCAAATGATCAGGTCCAGTCACCAGTGGAGCAGCAGGAACCCAACACTTGGGTCTATGTTGGTGATCCTGCAGTCACTGTGGGGCTGCACTTGCTAGCACTGGCTAGTGGGCTGACTCGCCTTCGTGTCATCACCATCCGCACATAAATCAGTCGAGAAGCATAAGGAATCACGGTGAGCATTGGTGCTGTATCAGAGTACTAGTCAGCTCGTGTGACTTTCCTCTGACTTGTGTGTTCTGTCTGTGAGCACTTGTGTGTTCTGTGAGCACACCAATTTTGCTTGGTCAGATCCTGGGGATCAAATAAGAAAAGACATGTATACTGTACATAGCAATATAAATTATATATTAAGTTCTGTGTTTACCATGTTATGTCTAGTGCTTGTGTACAGCAGCTAATGTGAGACTAAAGTGTTGTGTAAATACAAGCCAGGTGGCTGGAACAAGGGTGCTGATACACAGTTGGACGTGCCCTGATTGACACTGCATTTACATCAATCTAGACCAGTTGACTTGGTTGATCTAATTTTGTTTGATATTTGGTGTATATAATGACTTCCTTTCTTTACTCTTAGATGTAAATTTCTTTTCATTGTAATATGAGTGAGCACATAATGATATTTTTTGTCAACACCAAGAAGGATGGAAGACTATTGCCAGCACCAAGACTGCACAAGTCGTTCTTCTGTCTCCTCCTCACCAATATACACTACTGTAGTTCAACAGCTTTATTACACTTCACATCAAAACGTGCAGATTCATTGCAATATATTGCATCACTTGCCAATATATATTAATGATACAATGATCACCTATTTCAGAAATGTAGACTAAAGATGCTTAGTGACCACCAAGCATATTGATCCTACTGTTTAATATAAATATATATATATATATATATATATATATATATATACATATATATATATATATATATATATATATATATTTATATATATATATATATATATATATATATATATATATAAATATATAATATATATATATATATATATATATATATATATATATATATATATATATATATATATATATATTTATATACATATATATATATATGTCGTACCTATTAGCCAGAACGCACTTCTCAGCCTACTATGCAAGGCCCGATTTGCCTAATAAGCCAAGTTTTCATGAATTAATATATTTTCTCTAATTTTTTTCTTATGAAATGATAAAGCTACCCATTTCATTATGTATGAGGTCATTTTTTTTTATTGGAGTTAAAATTAACATAGATATATGACCGAACCTAACCAACCCTGCCTAACCTAACCTAACCTATCTTTATAGGTTAGGTTAGGTTAGGTAGCAGAAAAAGTTAGGTTAGGTTAGGTTAGGTAGGTTAGGTAGTCGAAAAAACATTAATTCATGAAAACTTGGCTTATTAGGCAAATCGGGCCTTGCATAGTAGGCAGAGAAGTGCGTTCTGGCTACTAGGTACGACACATATATATATATATATATATATATATATATATATATATATATATATATATATATATATATATATATATATATATAAAATATATATAATATATATATAAAATGCAAAATAAGCTTAAGTAGTTTGATAAAGTGATAACATCTTGGGTGAGATGTGGTGAAACTGAGTGGCTGAGGAAACCTTAGGATCACAAGATGATAAACTTCATATTATGTGTTTTCCAAGCTGAAAATTATACAGTATTAACTAAATTTAATTTCGGCCTATGCTACTTTAAATTGATTTAAATAATAATAATAGCTTTATAAAGAAGCCACACACTAACACGTACCAGTTGTTCAACTACCCTACTAAACCTTGCATGAAAAAAAAGTTAGCTGGAATATTTTATTTCAGCAATGAGGTCATGGAATAGGGTTTTATCAATATAAACAATAAACTTTACTACCTGACACAAAAACTGACAAGAGTTATACAAAATATGTTAACTAATTATAATAGGTCATAATTGTTCTTGGTTTATGGAGTGGCAGAACGGAACTTAAGAGCATCAAGCTGGAATTCACCAAAACAGAATTAGGCCTATACAAATGTTATGCTATAATTTTGAATTAGAGATGCTGCAGTTTCAAGGAAATGACGCTGCAGAATTCTACTGGCCTATATTGCTGCTACCATGGACAGTCAAGTTAGGTGGCGGAGCGCTCGTTTCCTCCCAGTCTTCCAGCCACAACTAGCCGCTTTATTGACGTACAGGTTCCAGATGACACGTCGAGCGTCCGGAACGACCCAGTGAGGTACTAGAGCAGAGTACTGGGTACTCTAACCATCCTTGCTTAGGGTACCCAGTACAAGTAAGGACTTCCTCTTATCTCAAGTCTTACTATTTTCACCCTATTGCTTTCAACTTGCCGGGCTGGCTGGCTAGCTCTGGTTGTAATAGCGTATGTTTTTGTTCGGAATTCAGGTGTCTCGTAGCTGGACCAGAGGCCTGACTGGTCTGCCTGGCTGCAGGCTAGCTCCCTAGGGAAAGGTTCGGGAACCTTGCTCCCCTATCGTATGGAGCAGACAGGCCATGATCGGACCCAGCGCTCTGCTCTTTACCTCTAAAAATCATGTTCATCTTTAAATTGTAAAACCTACCATAGTGGTACCAAACCCTGTTGCAAAGCTGGCACCACTACTGACCTGTGTAGGGGTAGGGAGAGTACTACTTGATCTCATTCCCTGGTTAGTGGCAGTTGTTTACTGGAACCCATAGCCTCCGGAATGCTTAGATCAGCCTAGTTTGGTCCACACAACAATCTTTGGAAGACCTGCCTTGCTGAGGTGTGGTGGTTGTTGCCCCCATGTCACCATAGAGGACAAGACCAGTGGCTTGACTTTGCACTAATGCATGAATGAGTAGGAAGGTGTCCCTCTGTTGTTGGTCAGGTTGGGGGCGGCCTGGCTTGTGTCTTGGTTCAGCTTGAGCTCTGTGTAGGCCTCCCTCTTGTGTGCTTATCTGCCGTCCTAATCTTATGTGTATAGACAAGGTAACCAACACAACGCGGTTCTACTAGCAGTCTGGCCTCTTACTATGAGGTGGGACTACCAAAGCTGGGTGCCATGACCCCACATGCAAGACCTCAGAGGTCCTGGTTCCCCCTCCGGCCCCACTATGATTCCACTTGCCACAAACCAGCTACCTCAGTTGATAGTGTACAGTTCGTCAAGATGCGCGAAGGGCGTCCAAGTAATCGAAAGTTTGGTTGGAGATGACGGTACAGTGCGGGACCTGTAGCGGGACTCACTAAGGCCAGTCATTATCGGACGGCCAAGTCCAGCAACGGTTGGGCTTAGCCGTATCCGGTCTTTAGTTAGTGTAGTATATTTAGCACTGTTTATGCCATTGAGTTTACACAGAGGGCCATGTGTGTACAGGATACCAGTCAAGTGGTAGACGCAGTGAGTCCCGGACGGTCAAATCTACTGTATTAATTTATATTTTTGTATAATTTTGGAGGGGGGGGGGAAGGGGGGGACCAAGACACTCCAACATACTTGTGATGACTTGCCATTCTCTCATCGTCTGCCTGTGTTGACTCTGCGTGTTGTGTTCGTCCGGTATTACTCTACAAGTCCCACGCAAACATGGCTTTGCTGCAGACTGAACCTAGTGTAAAACATTCATAACTATGCATAATAGATGTTTTATTTATTTTTCCTGCCCAGTATGTGTCATATATATATGAAAATTAAATATTATAAGCTTCAGATGGTGAAGCCAATATGATGACCACTTGAGGTGGTAATAGGGAAGAGCGAAATTCAAACTACAGAAGCCAATATGTACGATTTCAACTGTAAATATTAATTATATTAATAATAATATTAATTATAAATGTCACCATAAATGGATCTCAATGCAGATGCATTTATGTGACTCGTATGTTACACAAGCCAAATAAATCATGAGTTTAGGAGTGTTTTTGTTTTATTAATCTGCCTGTTCCTCCAGTTCCTTCTCTCTCACTACTCTGTGAGGCTTGATCTTCCTGTTCCTTCTCTCTCACTACTCTGTGTGGCTTGATCTTCCTGTTCCTTCAGTTCCTTCTCTCTCACTACTCTGTGAGGCTTGATCTTCCTGTTCCTTCAGTTCCTTCTCTCTCACTACTCTGTGAGGCTTGATCTTCCTGTTCCTTCAGTTCCTTCTCTCTCACTACTCTGTGAGGCTTGATCTTCCTGTTCCTTCAGTTCCTTCTCTCTCACTACTCTGTGAGGCTTGATCTTCCTGTTCCTTCAGTTCCTTCTCTCTCACTACTCTGTGAGGCTTGATCTTCCTGTTCCTTCTCTCTCACTACTCTGTGTGGCTTGATCTTCCTGTTCCTTCAGTTCCTTCTCTCTCACTACTCTGTGAGGCTTGATCTTCCTGTTCCTTCTCTCTCACTACTCTGTGTGGCTTGATCTTCCTGTTCCTTCTCTCTCACTACTCTGTGTGGCTTGATCTTCCTGTTCCTTCAGTTCCTTCTCTCTCACTACTCTGTGAGGCTTGATCTTCCTGTTCCTTCTCTCTCACTACTCTGTGAGGCTTGATCTTCCTGTTCCTTCTCTCTCACTACTCTGTGTGGCTTGATCTTCCTGTTCCTTCAGTTCCTTCTCTCTCACTACTCTGTGAGGCTTGATCTTCCTGTTCCTTCTCTCTCACTACTCTGTGTGGCTTGATCTTCCTGTTCCTTCTCTCTCACTACTCTGTGTGGCTTGATCTTCCTGTTCCTTCAGTTCCTTCTCTCTCACTACTCTGTGAGGCTTGATCTTCCTGTTCCTTCTCTCTCACTACTCTGTGAGGCTTGATCTTCCTGTTCCTTCTCTCTCACTACTCTGTGTGGCTTGATCTTCCTGTTCCTTCAGTTCCTTCTCTCTCACTACTCTGTGAGGCTTGATCTTCCTGTTCCTTCTCTCTCACTACTCTGTGTGGCTTGATCTTCCTGTTCCTTCAGTTCCTTCTCTCTCACTACTCTGTGAGGCTTGATCTTCCTGTTCCTTCTCTCTCACTACTCTGTGTGGCTTGATCTTCCTGTTCCTTCAGTTCCTTCTCTCTCACTACTCTGTGAGGCTTGATCTTCCTGTTCCTCCAGTTCCTTCTCTCTCACTACTCTGTGTGGCTTGATCTTCCTGTTCCTTCAGTTCCTTCTCTCTCACTACTCTGTGTGGCTTGATCTGCCTGTTCCTTCTCTCTCACTACTCTGTGTGGCTTGATCTTCCTGTTCCTTCAGTTCCTTCTCTCTCACTACTCTGTGAGGCTTGATCTTCCTGTTCCTCCAGTTCCTTCTCTCTCACTACTCTGTGTGGCTTGATCTTCCTGTTCCTTCAGTTCCTTCTCTCTCACTACTCTGTGTGGCTTGATCTGCCTGTTCCTTCTCTCTCACTACTCTGTGTGGCTTGATCTTCCTGTTCCTTCAGTTCCTTCTCTCTCACTACTCTGTGAGGCTTGATCTTCCTGTTCCTTCAGTTCCTTCTCTATCACTACTCTGTGTGGCTTGATCTGCCTGTTCCTTCTCTCTCACTACTCTGTGTGGCTTGATCTTCCTGTTCCTTCAGTTCCTTCTCACTACTCTGTGAGGCTTGATCTTCCTGTTCCTTCAGTTCCTTCTCTCTCACTACTCTGTGAGGCTTGATCTGCCTGTTCCTTCAGTTCCTTCTCTCTCACTACTCTGTGAGGCTTGATCTTCCTGTTCCTTCAGTTCCTTCTCTCTCACTACTCTGTGAGGCTTGATCTTCCTGTTCCTTCAGTTCCTTCTCTCTCACTACTCTGTGAGGCTTGATCTTCCTGTTCCTTCAGTTCCTTCTCTCTCACTACTCTGTGAGGCTTGATCTTCCTGTTCCTTCAGTTCCTTCTCTCTCACTACTCTGTGTGGCTTGATCTTCCTGTTCCTTCAGTTCCGTCTCTCTCACTACTCTGTGAGGCTTGATCTTCCTGTTCCTTCAGTTCCTTCTCTCTCACTACTCTGTGTGGCTTGATCTTCCTGTTCCACCAGTTCCTTCTCTCTCACTACTCTGTGTGGCTTGATCTTCCTGTTCCATCAGTTCCTTCTCTCTCACTACTCTGTGTGGCTTGATCTTCCTGTTCCTTCAGTTCCTTCTCTCTCACTACTCTGTGAGGCTTGATCTTCCTGTTCCTTCAGTTCCTTCTCTCTCACTACTCTGTGAGGCTTGATCTTCCTGTTCCTTCAGTTCCTTCTCTCTCACTACTCTGTGAGGCTTGATCTTCCTGTTCCTTCTCTCTCACTACTCTGTGTGGCTTGATCTTCCTGTTCCTTCTCTCTCACTACTCTGTGTGGCTTGATCTTCCTGTTCCTTCTCTCTCACTACTCTGTGTGGCTTGATCTGCCTGTTCCTTCTCTCTCACTACTCTGTGTGGCTTGATCTTCCTGTTCCTTCAGTTCCTTCTCTCTCACTACTCTGTGAGGCTTGATCTTCCTGTTCCTTCAGTTCCTTCTCTCTCACTACTCTGTGAGGCTTGATCTGCCTGTTCCTTCAGTTCCTTCTCTCTCACTACTCTGTGAGGCTTGATCTTCCTGTTCCTTCAGTTCCTTCTCTCTCACTACTCTGTGAGGCTTGATCTTCCTGTTCCTTCAGTTCCTTCTCTCTCACTACTCTGTGAGGCTTGATCTTCCTGTTCCTTCTCTCTCACTACTCTGTGTGGCTTGATCTTCCTGTTCCTTCTCTCTCACTACTCTGTGTGGCTTGATCTTCCTGTTCCTTCTCTCTCACTACTCTGTGTGGCTTGATCTTCCTGTTCCTTCAGTTCCTTCTCTCTCACTACTCTGTGTGGCTTGATCTTCCTGTTCCATCAGTTCCTTCTCTCTCACTACTCTGTGAGGCTTGATCTTCCTGTTCCTTCAGTTCCTTCTCTCTCACTACTCTGTGTGGCTTGATCTTCCTGTTCCTTCAGTTCCTTCTCTCTCACTACTCTGTGAGGCTTGATCTTCCTGTTCCTTCAGTTCCTTCTCTCTCACTACTCTGTGTGGCTTGATCTTCCTGTTCCTTCTCTCTCACTACTCTGTGTGGCTTGATCTTCCTGTTCCTTCAGTTCCTTCTCTCTCACTACTCTGTGTGGCTTGATCTTCCTGTTCCTTCTCTCTCACTACTCTATGAGGCTTGATCTTCCTGTTCCTTCAGTTCCTTCCCTCTCACTACTCTATGAGGCTTGATCTTCCTGTTCCATCAGTTCCTTCTCTCTCACTACTCTGTGAGGCTTGATCTTCCTGTTCCATCAGTTCCTTCTCTCTCACTACTCTGTGAGGCTTGCCAATATCTGTGGTCAGTTTACCTTATTTATGTCTAGTGGTCTCGACGGGGACAGGAACGCGGCGGCTGCTCATATGTCCTCCTGTTATTCCTGAGTATCTTTTCCATCTTAATTTTGACCTGAATGTTGCCATATACGGCTTCCGCGATAGGCCGTCCCGTTGGTATATAATCCAAGGGGTGAAAATGCGTCTCCTGTTTTCTGTTTATTTTTTACACGGAATATGAAGCAAAACAATTTTTAAATTACACAAATTAATTAAAACCAAAGTTTCTTTGCGGAAATTATTATAGTCTTAAATTAATTTCATTGTTATCACAATTTATTACTTAAAGCAAAGATAACAAACATGACAAAATAAAAATTGTATTCAGTGTGGAGTTTATGTACCCACAATGTTGTTGTTCCCAACCAACAAATGGTTGGAACAAAAATAATATATCACCAGAGTTTTGAAACAATGCGAACAGGAAGACACAATAACAGAGGTCATTATTACACTCCCAGGCCACACAGCTCAAGATGAAGGAAGTAGTAAGTAATTATCAAAAGAAGGCACCAAGCCGGGGAGGCTATGCATAGCCTCCCCGGCTACCACCACCAAATGTGTGGGATATTCAAAGGCGCTAAATATCACTATGGATGCCAATACGAGAACAAAAACCCATAAGGCGAACAACATCAAAGATATCAGGTTCACTAAGAATTCTATGGAGGGACAAGTGACCGTGAGGGACGGTCGGGAAGCAAGACACATGCATCCTGGAAGTCAAAACTTTCAACAAGGATATACACGACCATAAGTGGGACAACGCAGTTTGGACAATAAGGAGCAGGGTGGTGCTCCATTAAGTGCCCGTGAGTTAAACGTGTACGGCCAATATGCAACCTCGCCAGAGCCGTTTCCCACCGCCTGTTAACGTGGTAGGAGGAAGGCCATGGGAGACACAATACCCATACGAGCATGCAGTTAGTTACCAGTAACAGAAGACCAACGACCCTGCCAACGGGCAAGGATGGAGGAATGAATATCTGGGTTGAAGTCGAAATAAGGAATACCTTTACGGAAATGGGACAGGTGCGGATAGCTTCCTTCGTAACACCGTCTGAACGCTCATTTAAGGAAACACTAAACTGACTGGGAACCCAGTAAAACTCGTCAGTCTTAATTCTGTTGGAGATAAGAAACAGCCACTATTGAATTTCGACTACCACAGGATGTACATGATTAAAGGACTCCAGAGCCAGGAGGGCACTGTGAGAGTCAACTACAACAACAAAGGAAGAATTACGGTGAGAAAGCAGTTGACGAAGAGCTTACAAAATTTCATAAATTTCTGTCGCGAAGATGCTAGTCTCCGGAAACAGGCGACACCCATAGGTGAGGTCAGGAAAAACAATGGAGTAGCCAGCACCGTCTGCACACTTAGACCCATCTGTGAAGACGGAGCTGGAGTGGGAGTGTGAAGAAAAGTGTTCAAGGAAAAAGCGTTTCAGAATTGTAGGATGGGTAAAAGCTTTAGTGATGCAGAACAAGTTTCTACAAAACTTAGGAAAGGGGACCCTCCATGAGGACAAGGACGGAATGACACAAGGAGAAACATTGGTAACATGAACTGAGAGAAAACCTTGCAAGAGTGACAATCGTACAGAAAGAGGAAGGTGGTGATAGGGAAGAGGGTCCACAGGAGGAGTAATGATCAAAGTACGCCATATGCAAGTGAAGCTGTCGTAGGGACCGCGCAAAATAGCGAAAACAGTAGCGATCCTGTAGAGACAGGATGCCGGTTTCAGCATACAGGCTCCAGGTAGGAGTCGAACGAAAGCCATCGGAGCTGAGGCATAGCCCAGTATGGTGAAGAGCATCAAGACAACGAATAGTTGAAGGAGAGGCAGATGAGAAAGCAGGGCAACCATAATCGAGTTTAGACAACACGAGAGAGGTATGTAAAGAGAGGAGCGTGCGCCTATCAGCTCCCCAGGAAGAATGGGTCAAGAGTTAGGGTCTTAGAGCATTCAACTAGGAGGTAGGAGATATGGGGCGACCAATACAAACGAGTGTCAAAGATTAACTCCAAAATTTTAGCAGAATCCATATACAAAAGAGGATTACCATAAAGCGACAGAGGGGGAGGAAGAACTACCTGCTTCCGAGTACAGGTCATGGCACAAGTCTTAGTCAGAGAGAACTTGAAGCCATGATTAGTGGCCCAGGACGACACAGTTGAAGCCGCCGATGGAAGAAAGGAGAGTCATCATCTTGACAGCAGAGGGTAAGATCGTCAACATAAAGAGCTGAGAAAATGTCAGAGGAAAGGGAAGAAAGAAGACCATTGAGGGCAACCAGGAAAAGAGTAGTGCTCAGAACACTACCCTGGGGTATACCTTCATATTGCCGAAGAGGCAGAGAGAGTGGCACCAAGCCTCACTCTAAAGGAACTACTAGAGAGGAAGCTCTGGAGGAAGAGTGGGAGATTACCACGAAGGCCAAAAGAACGGAGTTGGGATAGAAAATGGCATCTCCAGGTGTCATATGCCTTTTCCAGGTCAAAAAGGACAGCAACTACAGAGGTCTTCGCAGCAAATGCAGTACGAATATAGACCTCCAAGTTCACCAAGACATGCTGCGACAATTGTGAAAGCCAAATTGAGAAGGACTGATGTGGTGATAGTATTCTAAGAACCACATCAGACGGACATTGACCATACGTTCAAAGTTTTGCAGATGCAACTCGTGAGAGCAATGGGGGCAGAAGTCTTTTGGGGATGTCCCTAGAGAACCAGGTTAGGAAGAACAACCTCCTCAAACCAGTCCTCAGGGACTGACGACGACTTCAAGACACGGT
>NC_091207.1:12746015-12790640 GCF_040958095.1 Procambarus clarkii
ATATTTTCATTTCATTTTTTACTGTTTTTTTATATTTTAGTGATGGGAACATCAGATCGCTTGATGTTCCCAATTTTCTGATGGGAACATCAGACCATTTGGGAAGGCATCGGACGAGGGTGTGGGGAATGGTGGGGAGGACTGGGGAACAGGGAAGGTTGCTGAGCCACAGCAACGCATGGCCGGGTACTGCTAGTTATACCATATAATTGCAATAATTAATAATTAGAATTAACGTTTTAAAAACCTTTGATCCCAAACGTTAAACTATAACACCTAAAACACGTTCCATAAATCATTTTGACCTCACATTTTATATTCGTTTTTACACATTCTCAAAACACGTGTATTAAAGGTAATTTTAAACGTGACCAAAACAAAGAAATATCGTTTTTTAAACGATTAGAAAACTTGAAAATATTTGGTGGGTTCCTTACTATTCGTCACTTTCCCTACTCTTCACCACCTTCCCTATTATTCGTCACCTTCACCAACCATTCACCACCTTACCTACCACTCATCACCTTCCCTACCACTCATCACCTACCATACCACTCATCACCTTCCCTACCATTCATCACCTTCCCCACCATTTACCACCTTCCCTACCACTCATCACCTTCCCTACCACTCATCACCTACCATACCACTCATCACCTTCCCTACCATTCATCACCTTCCCCACCATTTACCACCTTCCCTACCACTCATCACCTTCCCTACCACTCATCACCTACCATACCACTCATCACCTTCCCTACCATTCATCACCTTCCCCACCATTCATCACCTTCCCCACCATTCATCACCTACCCTACCATTCATCACCTACCCTACCATTCATCACCTACCCTACCATTCATCACCTACCCTACCATTCATCACCTACCCTACCATTCATCACCTACTCTACCATTCATCACCTACCCTACCATTCATTACCTACCCTACCATTCATTACCTACCCAACCATTCATCATCCCCCCTACCATTCATCACCTACTCTACCATTCATCACCTACCCTGCCATTCATCACCTACCCTACCATTCATCACCTACCCTGCCATTCATCACCTACCCTACCATTCATCACCTACCCTACCATTCATCACCTACCCTACCATTCATCACCTACTCTACCATTCATCACCTACCCTACCATTCATTACCTACCCTACCATTCATTACCTACCCAACCATTCATCATCCCCCCTACCATTCATCACCTACTCTACCATTCATCACCTACCTTTTAAACAAAGACCAATCACCCTGAGGTGTTTGGAGAGGCCCGGCCATCAACCTCGAATAGATAGATAGACAAACAAACAGATACACATTGCTTTTGATAGACATGGGAGATAGATATTACCAGCATCCATAAGAACTTCATTCTTACTACATATACAGAACTGATATATTTAGTCTTGCTTTTTGTCTCAAGGACAATGTTAGTGTCCTCGACATAAATACAAGAGTCAGAGGAGAATGGAGGCGAGAGGTTCAAGAGTGGAAAATGGAGAGTTCGACTCTCTCCTAGACGAGAGGGTCGTCCAGGCGTCACTGAGGGCCCCCACCCACGTCCTGTCACCACAGACGACCCCCGCCCCCGTCCTGGCACCACAGACGACCCACGCCCTCCGGACTGAAGCCAGGTGGCCTTGCCTTAAGAAGCCAGTGGTATAATGCGAGACACTAACAGTGCCGTGCTAGAGCCAGGCACCAGTGAGGATGTTAATGTGTTTGAGCGAGGCTTGCGAGGTGTGGCCCAGCCAGTGTTCCAACCTGGGCCAGGGCGTCTACCAGCACATAGCTGAGGCTCGGCCCACGGCCGCTGCTGTCCTCCTGGTCCTCGAGCTCATCAATCAACCCCATGTAATGGAGGAGATAAAGTCGGCCATCTTAGCGTCGTTGGAGGCGCTCCCCTCCTCTGACCAAGAGCCCATTTGGGTTGGATTTATGTTATATAATGACAGGAAATATTGGTGGGCCAGTACAGACGACACAATTCTTCTCGAAAAAGAAAGTGCAATCTTATTTTTGTAGAATTACACATTTATATGTGAAACAAGAAGCGTGAATGTGGCGGAGGAGTCGGAAGACGTAATGTACGCTGCCGTATCTGGAGCACTAGAGCTCCTTAGAGCGAAGCACTTACTGGGCAAGGTCACAGTCATTTGTCACAACTTGCTAGAAATACTCACCAAACATATCTGCGAAGATTTCTATAAGGCATAAAAATAAATTGATGTTTTTGTTATGAGCGACGCACAAGAACTTGAGGCAGAGGGCAGGTGGGAGAGCATTATTACTGGGGACTATAAGGTGAGTGGAGAGTACACAGTGCTCCGTGCACAGCACTTGGCTCAGGACCTCACAGCCAGTCTACACACCATCATATATAACTTCTCTATGGAAATAGAATGCGAAGATGGCTTCATTATTGAGAACATTTTGGGAAAAAGGATCAAAGCCGTTTTTGATGGAAAATCTGGGTAGAAATGGACAATATCAATGGGAGTGGTTCACCAGGAGGACAGGGCGCTGTTGCTCTGCCGGACGCAGGGCACCAGGCCAGTTGGCTCCAGTCGTGAGCTTAGACTCCACTACCACTACACCAACAGGCGGGGCCAAGTGGTCACCAGGCGTGCAGTTGGAAGGTGGAGGTGCGAGGAGCAGCTCACGGTCAACACCTCCGTCGAGCACCACATACTGACCTTACACTGGCAAGTAATGTGCTATCATACAGTCGAAAAAATATATCCTAAACTGCCGATATATTACATTAAGAAATATTATAGCAAGTCCGTCCATTTTTATCTAGCGCTCTTTGTCATTTGTTGTTTTGGGGTTGCCAAATTCTTCAAATATATTTGATAGCATATATCTAACCAAGTCCACAACGGGCTGACCATAGCTCTTGCTGCTCCCAGTACTTGTTCTGAGTAGTTCAGTCTTCAACAACAACAACCAAACACAACCACTACCACAACAACAACAACAACAACCAAACACAACCACTACCACAACAACAACAACAACAACCAAACACAACCACCACCACCACAACAACAACCAAACACAACCACCACCACCACAACAACAACCAAACACAACCACCACCACCACCACCACAACAACAACAACCAACCACCACCACCACCACCACAACAACAACAACAACCAACCACCACCACCACCACCACAACAACAACCAAACACAACCACCACCACCACAACAACAACAACCAACCACCACCACCACAACAACAACAACCAACCACCACCACCACCACCACCACAACAACAACAACCAACCACCACCACCACAACAACAACAACCAACCACCACCACCACCACCACAACAACAACCAACCACCACCACCACCACAACAACAACAACAACAACCAACCACCACCACCACAACAACAACAACAACAACAACCAACCACCACCACCACAACAACAACAACCAACCACCACCACCACCACAACAACAACAACAACCAAACACAACCCACCACCACAACAACAACAACAACAACCAACCACCACCACCACAACAACAACAACCAACCACCACCACCACCACAACAACAACAACAACCAAACACAACCACCACCACAACAACAACAACAACAACCAAACACAACCACCACCACAACAACAACAACCAAACACAACCACCACCACAACAACAACAACCAAACACAACCACCACAACAACAACAACAACCAAACACAACCACCACAACAACAACAACGTATCTAACCAAAATAACAACAGGTCTCCGAACACAGTTGCAGTTCAGGGAAACTCAGGTCTGTTTTGTCAGCTGGTGTTTGGTACATGATAAGAGGACTTGTGACTCCTGTTACCAGGATCCCAGCTTCCTCTTCCCGAGGCCCATTGTAAGACTTACCCTACGAGTTTCCCCTGGAACACCACCTGCTAATCGGTATACAACCAGGTCCCCAATTACCGCTGGTTGAACACGGGTAAAATTGGTTGGCATCCAGTCAGTTTTTTCAGTGTTAACGCGAAGCGAAATACGGTAAGTGTGTGTGTGTGTGTGTACTCACCTATTTGTGTCTGCAGGATCGAGCATTGACTCTTGGATCCCGCCTTTTGAATCATTGGTTGTTTACAGTAATGACGCCTGTGCCATTTCCCTATCATACCTAGTAAGAAAATTATGAGTAGAATTTGCTTTCACAATCTGCTCCTTAAGTGCATTCCATTTTTCCACTATTCTCACTCTAAAAGAAAACTTCCTAACATCTCTGTGACTCATCTAAGTTTCCAGCTTCCGCCCATGTCCCTTCGTTCTGTTAGTATTCCGTGTGAGCATTTCGTCTACGTCCACTCTGTCAATCCCCCAGAGTATTTTATACGTTCTTATACCATATCCTTCCTCTCCCTTCTCTTTTTTTCTCTTTTTTAGTGTCGTAAGGCTCAGTTCCTTCAGACGCCCTTCATACCCCATCCCTCGTAATGCTGGGACGAGTCTCTTTGCAAACTTCTGAACCTTTTCCAGTTTCCTTATGTGTTTCTTCAGGTGGGGACTCCAAGATGGGGTGGCATACTCTAAGACTGGCCTCACGTAGGCAGTGTAAAACACCCTAAATGCCTACTTACTTAAGTTTCTAAATGATGTTTTATCTTTTGTCAGTGTAGAGTACGCTGCTGTTGATATCCTATTTATATGTGCCTCAGGAGTTAAATTAGGTGTTACGTCCACGCCCAGGTCTCTTTCTCACGTCGTCACAAGTAGGCAGTTCCCCTTCATCGTGTACTGTCCCTTTAATCTCCTATCACCTAATCCCATTTCCATAACTTTACATTTGCTCGTGTTGAACTCTATTAGCCAATTCTCTGACCATCTCTGCAACCTGTTCAAGTCCTCTTGGAAGATTCTACAATCCTCATCCGTCCCAACTCTTCTCATCAACTTTGCGTCATCCGTGAACATCGACATGTAGGATTCTACTCCTGTAAACATGTCGTTAACTTATACTAGAAATAGAATTGGTCCCAGAGCCGATCCTTGAGGTTCTCCACTTGTAACTGTTCGCCAGTCCGACTTCTCCCCCTTTACCATAACTCTCTGGCTCCTTCCTGTTAGATAGTTCCTTACCCATGTTAGGGCCTTTCCGCTCACTCCCACCTACCTCTCATGTTTGAACAGCAGTCTCATGTGCGGTACTGTATCAAAGGCTTTTTGGCAGTCCAGAAATATGCAGTCTGCCCAACTTTCTCTGTCCTGCCTTATCCTCGTTATTTAATCATAGAATTCCAGAAGGTTTGTTAGGCAAGATTTCAATTTTCAGAGCCCATGATGATGGTTGTTTTCAAACCTAATGTTCTCTAGGTGTGCAACCAGTCTTAGCCTAATTATTCTTTCAAGTATTTTACAGGGGATGCTTGTCAGTGATACAGGTCTATAGTTAAGTGCCTCCTCCCTATCACCTTTCTTGAAAATTGGTACAACATTTGCCCTCTTCCAGCAAATGGGCAATTGCTAGACTGATAAGTGATAATTGCTAGAGTGATAAATAAGTGATTCATTTAAGATCCTTACCAGAGGCATGCTGAGGGCCTGCGCTGCCTCTTTTAGTATCCACGGGGATACTTTGTCTAGTCCAACCGCTTTAGCTGCATTCAGTGTTGTCAACTGTTTCATTACCTCCTCTGCTGCCACCTTTATATCTGGTAGTCTTTCATCTAGGGAAATCTCTTCTAACAATGGGAGCTGCTCAGGCTCGGATGTGAACACTTCATGGAAACTGGCATTTAGTGCCTCGCAGATTTCCTTGTCACTTTCTGTATATGCCCCCTGTTTTTCATTGTCTTGCCACTTGGTCGTTCACCGACATTTTCCTTCTTATATGGTTTTGTAGTAATTTAGGTTGCTTTTCGCTTTGATCGCAATATCATTCTCATAATTTCTTTCTGATACTCTTCTTATGTTAATATAATCGTTCCTAGCTCTGTTGCATCTAATCCTGTTGTTCTCTGTCCTTTGTCTTATGTACTTCCTTCACTCCCTCCTGCTTCTTAGTTTAACTTCCTGATATTGTCTATTAAACCATGAGTTATTATATCCGCTTCTACTTTTTTTCTTTACATTTGGTATAAATCACTCTTCGGCATCTTGGCATTTCCGTGTGACTAGGTCCATCATCTCTTGGACTGTTTTTCCTCTAATTTCTTCCTCCCACTGCACATCTCCCAGATAATCCCTTATCCTCCTGTAGTCCCCTTTCCTGTGGTCAACTCTCCTTTCCCAGACCTCTTGTCTCTTGGTCACAACCTTAAGCTTCATCATGTAATCAAAGACTAGTGACACAATGGTCACGGGCTCCTAGAGGTGTTTCATGTTCCAAATTCTCAATGTCTTCTACGTGCTTAGTGAAAATCATGTCTAATTGGCTCAGTGCATCCCCTTCTCTTTCCCTTGTGTCTTCCTTCACTTGATGTGTTAGGAAATTGCTGTCTATAACGTCTACTAACTTTGCTTCCCACGTTTCTTCCCCGCTATGGGGATTCCTTGATTCCCAATTGATCTCTCCATGATTTAGGTTCCCCATGACTAGCAGTTTTGCTCTCATTCTGTGAGCTATTGCTGCTGCCTTCTGCAGTTCATCTATGCATACCTTGTTGTTGTCATCATACTCCTGCCTGGGCCTTCTACTGTTTGGTGGGGGATTGTAGATTATCAAGATCACAATCTGCTTCCCGTCTGCTGTCAGAGTTCCATGCATGGAGCTTGTGCTTTCATTTCCCCTCCCCATCCGGCCCGTTGGCGTCGTGAGGGGGCTTGGTGGACGGCTGACGGAGTGTGATGCTCCGTTGGGCAGTCCTCTGGCCTTTTCTGGCCTTGCGCTCCTGCTGCTGTCTTCTCCAATTGTGCCATATCGCTTTTCCTTTCCTTATGTTTCGTTTTTCTCCCCCCTCTTCTCCTATCTGCTTGTCGTTTCCTGCCGACCTTTTGCTTGTTTTGGATTATTTCTTTGGACTTCTTCTATTTTGACGCCCGGGTGCTTGAGGAGGCATACTCTTGCACCCGTAGAACTGTAGTACCCAACGTCTCGAGTGAGGGGAACCTTTTATTGTCAATCCCCCTTTCGTCGCTGAACCCGATCTCGACGGACTGACGGTTCTTAAGGTGGCGTTTGTGGGGCGTATACTCACGACGCACCCCTAGGGGGCCCCGGCATGATCGGCGATAGTTCCTGTTGGGTGTCCTGCCTCTAATTGTGGCTCCATAGTGGGTATGGGGGCACATTCGTGGATGAATTTGTCACTTTTCGTCTCTATGTCGTTGAATGTTTCCGTTGTACCCTCTCAGGCTCGTGGGGTGGGCGACCAAGCCCCCGAGTCGGCCTGTATTGGAAGACCAGGCTCTGTAGCTCCCGCTGCGTTGGGCCCCGACCTTGCTCCTCCTTTGACCGTCCTGACTTCTTCCCCCAGCTCCCCTCCCTCCTCTGTGGTTGGGTCGAGCCTCCAGCCCCCGGTGGTGACCACTTCGTCCCCTGGTGTGGCTAAGTCTTTCGTTGTGACTAGTGAGCCTTTTGACCCCTCTCTCTCTAGGGGTTCTCAATGCCGTTCGCGCCCCAACCACACTCGCTCGATTCCTTCCCGTGCTGATGCGTATCAGGCCTTGTTTGGTCCTGCTTCATGGGCCAAATACTTTGATCTCCTCCCTCTTGATTCTGCGCCTCCTGACGATTTCTCCCTCCATCGGCATCTTGTAGATTCCGTGGATGCGTCTGTTACTTTCAACCCCACTCGTCTCGGTACACGTGTCGTTGCTGCTCCTTCTCAGGATGCGGCTTCCCGCTTGGCTGCCTTATCTTGCCTTGGCGAGATCCCTGTTCAGGTCTCCAAGAACGTTCAGATGAATGCCAGTGTTGGCACTATTCTCCTCCCACCCCAAGTTGCAACCGGTGTTCGGAATCTGCAGGATTGCCACGATGATATTCGGCATATCCTTGATGCCCAAGGCCATTCTGTCCTCCAGGTTGACTCGTTTACTCGTCCCCCTCGTGGTCGTCGCCGTCAACCCCTTCGCGTTGTGAAGATCACATGTGATGGTAGAACCCTTCCATCCTCTGTCATTCTTTCTGATGCTAGGTGCTCTGTCCAGGAGTATATTCCTTCTCCTCGACTTTGTAACAAGTGCTGGAGGTTTGGGCATGGTGCCCTCCGCTGCTCTGGGACTGTCTCTCTCTGTCCTTTGTGTGGGAGTGAAGGTCACTCTAAGTCGGAGTGCACTTCTCCCCAAGCTCGCTGCCTCAGCTGCGGTGAGGCCCATCCTACCTTCTCCCGTGCCTGTGTCCATTACAAGCTTGAGGCGGCCGTCCTTAACCTGAAGCACCGGGAGCGTTTATCTTTTCCTGAGGCGAGGCGCCAGGTTCGCCGGCTCCCGCCTTATACTAGCATCTCTTATGCTCGCGTGTTGCGGTCTTCCTCTCCTCGTCCTTCCCCCCTTCCTCAGACTCTCAACCGTTTCCGGGCCTTGGACCCTGATACGCCCACTGCCCCCTCCTCTGTGCCTGAGAGTTCTCTCCTGACGGGTCCCCCTCCTGGTCCTCTGTCTGGGGTTCCCCTTCCTTCAACCCGGTCTGTCATGTCTCCTGTGTCTTCTTCCTCGTCCCCCTCCGATCCTCCTTCCCATCCTCTTCCTCCATCTATCGGCTCTCCCCACCGCCTGTCGGTGCGGGCGGATGTCCATCGCTCTCCTAACGGCCGTCGTGTGTGCTCTCGTTCGGCTTCTCCTGTTGAGACACTGGAATCCGTTGCCTGGTACGTAGTTGCTGGGACACCGGTCTCTTTAAGTCAGAAGCGTAAGCCTGGCTCCTCTCCTTCCTCTTCCCCGGCGGGTAAGAAGGCTTCGCTTTCTTCCCCAGTTCCTACTTCTGGCTCTGTTGCTCTTTCCCCTCCCGTTTCAGTGATTGCGCCCCCTGTTCCTGCTATGGAAGTTTCTTTGGCCCCTGCTTCCCTTTCGGTTGCTGCTCTTGCTGGGGTGCGCTCCCCTCTTTCTACTCCCCCTCTTCCTGCTGCTGTCCTTGACTGCTCCTCTCCGTTGTCTCCTCCTCTTCCTCTTCCTCCTCCTCCGGACCCCGCCCGCCCACCTCTGATCTGTTCTCCCGTTTCCTTCCCTCCGTCTTTGCTCAGTTTACCCATGCCCCCTAACCCTGACTCTGTTGCTCTTTCGCCTTTGTTTCTTCCTTGTTCTCTGTTTTTGTCCTTTCTCTTCTCGTCGTTGTCCGTTCTTCAATGGAACGTTCGAGGTTATTACGCCAATTTCCTTGAACTCCAACTTCTGATTTCGCGGTTTTCGCCCTTTTGTGTCTGTCTCCAGGAGCCAATGCTTGGTGCTCGTCCTGGTCGTTTTCGTGGCTATTCCTTTCTCTCCCCCCCCCCCAGCCACTGCTGGGGCTTCTAATTCTTCTGCTCTCTTGATTCGTGCTGATGTTCCCTTTGTTCCTTTACTTTTTCCTTCGCCTCTCCATTGTTCTGCTGCTCGTATCTTTGTGGGGAAATGGTACACAGTTTGTTCCATTTATCTCCCCCCGAGTGTCCCGCTCTCTCTTCCTGATTTGAAACACCTCCTAGACTCCTTGCCGGAGCCTGTGCTTCTGCTGGGTGACTTCAATTGTCGTCATTCTCTTTGGGGTGACGTTCTGACGAATACCCGGGGTCGCCTCCTTGAGCCGTTTCTCCTCTCTTCTTCCCTGTCTCTTCTGAATTCTGGTGAGCCCACTCATTTGGACTCTCGGACTCGCACCCTTTCTTGTCTTGATCTTTCTCTCTGCTCTTCTTCTCTTTACTTAGATTTCACGTGGCAGGTTCTTGATGACCTCCATGGAAGTGATCATTTACCAATCCTTGTTTCCTTTTTCTCTTTTCGCCCTTCCCTCTCTTTCCCTAGGTGGCAGTTTGCTAAGGCAGACTGGACCCTATTTACCCTCAGTGCTGCTCTCTCTGACCTCTCCCTTCTGCCTCTCTCTTGCGCTCTCCTCCTTTTTCATGACACTGCCTTCAACGCTGCCCTCCGCTCTATTCCTCGCTCTTCCTCTCGGGGTCCACGGAAGTGCGTTCCCTGGTGGAATGCGGACTGTGCTCGGGCTGTCCGCTGTAAGCGTGCAGCCTGGAAGAGGCACCGCCGTAGGCAGACGACCGATTCTTTTCTTTTCTTTCGGAAAGCGAGTGCGGTGGCCCGTAGGGCCATCCGTATGGCTAAACGTGAATGTTGGGCATCTTATGTCTTAACAATTACGTCCGAAACCCCTCTGGCCCAGATCTGGAAGCGTATCCGCAAGATAGCAGGTAAGTTCGTTCCCGATGTTTTACCGGTCCTTCACCTCCATGATACTCTTGTGGCGGACCCATTGCAGGTCGCTTCCGAACTGGGTTCCCACTTCTCTTCTGTTAGCTCTGGTCTTCATCTTCCCCAATCTTTCTTTCTTCGTAAACCTGTCCTTGAGTCTCGTCCTTTAGATTTCTGCACTCATCTTCAGCTTCCCTATAATGATCCCTTCTCTCTCTCTCTGAACTTCGTTCTGCCCTGGCCCTCTGCGGTTCTACGGCGGCGGGCTCCGATGGTATTCATTATGAGATGCTTCGCCATCTCCCTCCGAGCACGTCTCAGTATTTACTGAGTCTGTATAATCGGATCTGGGACTCGTCGTCAGTCCCTGAGGACTGGCTCGATGCCGTTGTCCTCCCTGTTCGCAAACCGGGGTCTCTGGGTACTTCCCCTAAGGACTTTCGACCTATTGCTCTCACAAGTTGTGTCTGCAAACTCTTTGAACGTATGGTTAACGTTCGTCTGATGTGGTTCCTGGAACACCATCACCTCCTCTCCCCTTCTCAATTTGGTTTCCGCAAGTGCCGCAGCACGACAGATGTCCTGGTGAACTTGGAGGTCTATATTCGTACTGCTTTTGCTGCGAAAACCTCCGTTGTTGCCGTCCTTTTTGACCTGGAAAAGGCTTACGACACCACTTGGCGTTATCATATCCTATCTCAACTTCATTCTTTTGGCCTTCGTGGTCATCTCCCTCTCTTTCTCCGCAGCTTCCTCTCTCGTCGTTCCTTTCGGGTGCGCCTTGGTACCGCTCTCTCTCCCCTCTTTTCAGCAATACGAAGGTGTGCCCCAGGGTAGTGTTCTGAGCACTACTCTTTTTCTGGTTGCCCTCAATGGTCTTCTTTCCTCTCTTCCTTCTGGTGTCTTCTCTGCTCTCTATGTCGATGATCTTACCCTTTGTTGTCAGGGTGATGATTCGCCTCTCCTTCAATGCTGGCTTCAACTTGCAATTGATGCCGTGTCGTCTTGGGCCACAGATCATGGCTTCAAGTTCTCTACTTCTAAGACTTGTGCCATGACTTTTACGCGGAAACGGGTTGTTCTTCGTCCCTCTTTGTCACTTTATGGTCATCCCCTTGAATACAAAGATTCCGCGAAGCTTTTGGGGTTATTCCTTGACACTCGTTTGTCTTGGTCTCCCCATATCTCTTACCTCCGTGTTGAGTGCTCTAAGGCCCTTACCCTCCTTCGGGTCTTGTCCCATACTTCTTGGGGGGCAGATAGGCGCACTCTCCTTGCTTTACATTCCTCTCTCGTCCTGTCTAAGCTCGATTATGGTTGCCCTGCTTACTCGTCTGCTTCTCCTTCTACTCTTCGCCGTCTTGATGCTTTGCACCATACTGGGTTGCGCCTTAGTTCTGGTGCCTTTCGTTCGACTCCCATCCTTAGCTTGTATGTTGACACTGGCTTCCTGTCTCTCCAGGACCGCCGTGATCGCTACTGTCTTCGCTATCTTGCGCGGTCCTTGCAACATCCATCCTCTCGCCTCTGTCGTGCTTTAACTTTTACCCCTCCTGCGGTTCCTGTTCCTCTTCACCACCTCCCTCTTTCTGTCCGGTTATCTCGCCTACAGGATTCTCTTTTCGTTCGTATTTCTGATGTTTCTCCTCGTCTTGTTCCTTCTTTGCCCCCGTGGAGGGTCCCTTTTCCGCGGTTTTGTACATCCTTGACCCGTATCACCAAAGCTTTTACCCCTCCTACGGTTCTAAAACGCCTTTTCCTCGAGCACTTTTCTTCTCACTCCCGCTCCGTTTCTGTCTTCACCGATGGGTCTAAGTCAGCGGACAGTGTTGGCTACTCTGTTGGCAACAGAGTGTTGGCTACTCCTGATCGCACTTATATGTGTCGCTTGCCTCCGGAGACTAGCATCTTTACAGCGGAACTTTATGCTATTCTCTATGCTCTTCGTCTCCTGCTTTCTCGTTGTCAGTCTTCCTTTGTAGTTGTTGTTGACTCTCGTAGTGCCCTCATGGCTCTCGGGTTCTTTAATCCAGTTCATCCAGTAGTTGTCGAGATCCAGCATTGGCTGTTTCTCGTTCACAGTAAATTTAAGTCGGTTGAGTTTTGTTGGGTTCCCAGCCATATTGGTGTGTCTTTAAATGAGCGTGCGGATGCTGCCGCCAAGGAAGCTGTCCGCTCTTGTCCCATCTCTCGTAAAGGCATTCCGTATTCCGACTTTTACCCGGTTATCCATTCCTCAGTCCTTACCCGTTGGCAGGCTTCTTGGCTTTCTGTTACTGGTAACAAGCTACGTACTCTTAAATGTTGTGTTTCCTCGTGGCCGTCCTCCTTCCACCGTAACCGGCGGTGGGAAACAGCTCTGGCGAGGTTGCGTATTGGCCATACTTGCTTAACCCATGGTCACTTGATGGAGCGCCGCCCTGCTCCTTATTGTCCTAGTTGCATTGTCCCTCTTACGGTCGTGCATGTCCTTCTTGAATGTCCTGACTTCCAGGACGAGTGTGTGTCTTGCTTTCCGACCGCCCCTCGCGATCACCTGTCCCTCGATAGAATTCTTGGTGACTCGGATACTTTGATATCGTTCGCCTTATGCGTTTTTGTTCTCGTATTGGCATCCTTGGTGATATTTAGCGCCCTCTGATTATTTTGCGTATTTGATGGTGCTACATAGCCTTCCCGGTTTGGTGCCTTCTTTTGATAATTACTTACTTACTTGTGCTTTCATTAGTACCGGATTTTCCAGGTCTTCAAACTTCCATTTCCACTTTATTAGGAGTGCCAGTCCCCCTCCCTGTCTCTTTGTCCTTTCTTTTCTTATCACTTGGTATTCCCCTGGAAAGATTGCATCCGAGATCATGTCATTTATTTTAGTTTCCACTATTGCAACAATGTCAGGATCTGCTTCACTAACTTTTGTGTGTGTGTGTGTGTGTTTACTAGTTGTGTTTACTAGTTGTGTTTTTGCGGGGGTTGAGCTTTGCTCTTTCGGCCCGCCTCTCAACTGTCAATCAACTGTTTACTAACTACTTTTTTTCTTTTTTTTTTTTCCACACCACACACACACACCCCAGGAAGCAGCCCGTGACAGCTGACTAACTTCCCAGGTACCTATTTACTGCTAGGTAACAGGGGCACTTAGGGTGAAAGAAACTTTGCCCATTTGTTTCTGCCTCGTGCGGGAATCGAACCCGCGCCACAGATTTACGAGTCCTGCGCGCTATCCACCAGGCTACGAGGCCCCTATAGGTGTGTGTGTGTGTGTACTCACCTAGATGTGCTTGCGGGGATTGAGCTTGTTACTTCTGGTCCACACCGTTCGTTGAACTACAGGAACAAGAATTTACGTTGTCTAGGGGTAGTCAAAATTAGCCCTGTTTCTAATGCGTTCAACCAGGGTGTCTTATCAGAAGTACCATACACGAATTATTATTAATATTTCACCAGGTTACTAAATAAATCACGTACATAAAAATTCTATATAATATATTTCAATCAGTATCTCAATTATATAAACACAATAAACTGGATGGCACAATAAGCTACTATAATATAATAAGGCAGCACTCCCGATAATAAACTCTACTGCGTCAACATAACTGTGCTAAGGCAAACATAAGAACACTTAAATATAAATGGTAATGTTAAAATTAATTAACATAGAAAATATATTTCATATAAAACAAATATATTTATACAGAATAATAAAGAGGAAGCAACTGGCAACTATACAAATACAAGCTTTTCATGTGATCTATGAAGAAGTAGACCCGGACCTCACATGTCCCGTACCTGTGACGATATCGCGCACCATACTCCTTTATGTTGCCAAATAGTAAGAGAATTACAAAAGTATATACACATGCCTTCAAGCAAGAAGCAAAACATAATAAATTATATATTGAGTTAATAAATTGTGAGTATCCATTAAATAGGGATAAGTAACACACTTCCACCTCCAAGAAAAAAAAATGCAATTGATTGAAGATTAATATCAATTTTCTGAAAGTAAGAATGTATATCACTTGAAATGTATTGAATTAATCACACATGTTCCTCTGAAGTATGCAAATTTATCTCTCCGGGGTTTTATCTCATGAATTTTACTTAATTTTAGGAGATCATATTTCACACTCCTATTTACAAGGTTGTCATTATATTCATGAATGGAAATGTCAATAAATGCAACTACTCTTACACGGTCCATAACACGAGTTATCTTTCCAATAGTTTCTACTATCCAACTTACATAAGTCCCATATTTCCATAGTATTAATTTTCAATATTATACATTCTTCCAATACATGTTCCACTGGTCATTTCCCTTTATTTCTTTATTTCTTCTGTTAGAAGAAGCTGATGGAATGCCAGTGGGTTTAGGGACTTCTCCTGGGCAATGAAGTTGATTTGGGCATGCCTCGGCATGGTCATCTGTTTCCCATCACTCTGGCTCCTCTGTGGAACACCTAGCCTCACCCAAGTTATACTTAAAATAGAAAAAATAGTATTAAACCACACTTAAAGTACCTTTAAGCAATCTACCTCATTTTATGTATAGTTATATATATAGTTATATATATATATATATATATATATATATATATATATATATATATATATATATATATATATATATATATATATATATATATATATATATATATATTTATATATATATATATATGTCGTACCTAGTAGCCAGAACTCACTTCTCAGCCTACTATGCGCGGCCCAATTTGCCTATTAAGCCAAGTTTTCCTGAATTAATATATTTTCTCTAATTTTTTTCTTATGAAATGATAAAGCTACCCATTTCATTATGTATGAGGTCAATTGTTTTTTTATTGGAGATAAAATTAGAGTAGATATATGACCGAACCTAACCAACCCTACCTAACCTAACCTAACCTATCTTTATAGGTTAGGTTAGGTTAGGTAGCCGAAAAAGTTAGGTTAGGTTAGGTTAGGTAGGTTAGGTAGTCGAAAAACAATTAATTCATGAAAACTTGGCTTATTAGGCAAATGGGGCCTTGCATAGTAGGCTGAGAAGTGCGTTATGGCTACTAGGTACGACATATATATATATATATATATATATATATATATATATATATATATATATATATATATATATATATATATATATATATATATATATATATATATATATATTATTAAATATGACCGAAAAAGTAAGATTAATAATTCTAACACGAATTTTCTCAATCTTTCGTACATTTCTTTTCACTGTTGGAGGTAAATCAAACATCAATTCTCCAAAATTCATTTTTATTTCTAGTCTGACGTGACACGAGCGCGTTTCGTAAAACTTATTACATTTTCAAAGACTTTAGTTCACAAATACACAACTTACGCATCTCCGATTTTATATCTACATTTGAGTGAGGTGGAAGGGGTGATGTGGCATTAACACAAGACAGAACAAGATGTGGCATTAATAGGGTATTAATTTCATCAACACAAGACAGAACAAGAGTATTAATAGGGTATTAATTTCATCAACACAAGACAGAACACGAAACAATGGATATTGAATAGAAGTGTTTGTAGAAAGCCTATTGGTCCATATTTCTTGATGCTTCTATATTGGAGCGGAGTCTTGAGGTGGGTAGAATATAGTTGTGCAATAATTGGCTGTTGATTGCTGGTGTTGACTTCTTGATGTGTAGTGCCTCGCAAACGTCAAGCCGCCTGCTATCGCTGTATCTATCGATGATTTCTGTGTTGTTTACTAGGATTTCTCTGGCGATGGTTTGGTTGTGGGAAGAGATTATATGTTCCTTAATGGAGCCCTGTTGCTTATGCATCGTTAAACGCCTAGAAAGAGATGTTGTTGTCTTGCCTATATACTGGGTTTTCTGGAGCTTACAGTCCCCAAGAGGGCATTTGAAGGCATAGACGACGTTAGTCTCTTTTAAAGCGTTCTGTTTTGTGTCTGGAGAGTTTCTCATGAGTAGGCTGGCCGTTTTTCTGGTTTTATAGTAAATCGTCAGTTGTATCCTCTGATTTTTGTCTGTAGGGATAACGTTTCTATTAACAATATCTTTCAGGACCCTTTCCTCCGTTTTATGAGCTGTGGAAAAGAAGTTCCTGTAAAATAGTCTAATAGGGGGGTATAGGTGTTGTGTTAGTTGTCACTTCAGAGGTTGCATGGCTTTTCACTTTCCTTCTTATGATGTCTTCGACGAAACCATTGGAGAAGCCGTTATTGACTAGGACCTGCCTTACCCTACAGAGTTCATCGTCGACTTGCTTCCATTCTGAGCTGTGGCTGAGAGCACGGTCGACATATGCGTGTCGACCGAATGACATTTAGGAATGTGCCTAAATGCCAACAGCGACTGCCCAGACAGGTACAAGAGGAGTGTTGTTAACGAACCAGAATGAACCAGAATGTTGAGAATGAACCATGGAGGTTCGAAACGTCGTGCAAATTATACAAATAAGTGTAATACACTCTATAGTAAATCACTTCTTTTCTTCACCTTAAAAGTACGAAAATGAGTTTTGGAGAACTCCTATTTCAATTAAGCCCTGATGCTAAGAAAATAGTTAGAGGGATAGAAGCCCTAAACCAGAAAATAATAAATACAGAATATGCGGTCATATTTAATGAAACATATATATATATATATATAAATATATATATATATATATATATATATATATATATATATATATATATATATATATATATATTTATATATTTATATATTTATATATATCTAGATCTTTTTATAATTGTATTTTTTTCTGTCAAACAGTCCTCTTATGCAACCTACTATAGACCCAGACCTAAACCTCTTATCTAGTATCTATGACAATCATCACTTTAATGATCAAAATTGCAGGTATTATATAGCACATGATGTGAACAATATTTTAACATGTAATCACAATGTTTCTGTAATTAACTCGAATGTAAGATCTCTAAGCAAACACTTTGCTGATGTTAATGCCCTGATTCAGACAGCTGACAACAAATTCTCTTTTATTGTGTTTACTGAAACGTGGTTAAAAAAGGATACTACCCAACTCTTCAACATACCTAACTACTCAGCTATTTACAACTGTCGTCCTGTACAAAGAGGTGGTGGTACTTCTCTCTAGTACCACCAAGAACTGAATTGCTTAAAAGTAATTAAAACTAGATACCCTTGTGGAGAGTATATATTTGTCTGTTTCAGAGTCAAGGGTAGTGAGGCTGTCCTGACTGTGGGAGCAGTCTACAGAATTCCTAACACTGATGTGACTGAATTTAATTCTGACCTTAAAAATCTAATACTAGAGAACAGATTGAACAAAAACCACTTTAATTATTTCTGGGGACTTTAACATTGACCTCTACGAGCCTGATAACCCTACTGCTGCTAGTTTCCTCAACTGTATGAATTCCTGCTTCCTCATACCCTTAATCACTAGACCTACTAGAATCACGGATAGTACTGCCACAGCTCTTGATCACATCTGGACCGACATAACATCTCCGCTTACTTCAGGGATAATCATTGATTGCACTACAGACCATAACCCAACATTTCTCCTAACCAACATTCACAAACCATCTCTAGATACAAGGAAGATAAGCTTTAGGCTGCACAATGAAACTTCTATAGGCAATTTTATAGCTGATGCAGCTAATATCAACTGGGAGTCCGAATTAGGTAACATAGGGGACATCAACCTAGCAGTGCAATCATTTCTTCAAAAAACTCTCAGCCTTTATAACACCCACTGTCCTATGCTAACAAAACAAGTCACAACTAAATGGCTAAACAATCCTTGGCTTACAAAGGGGATACTTAAATCTATTAATAAAAACATGACCCTGAAAAGAATTATAGGTTAGGTATTGTCTCCAAAGATATTTCAAAGAATTACTCGTCATTACTATCTAAAATAATTAGAAAAGCCAAAATTAAATACTTCGAACATAAATTTACTCAAACAAAAGGCATCATCAAGGATACATGGAGCACAATTTCACAAATATTGGGATCAAAAAACATTTTAAATAACCAACTAATAATCCTGTCCAGTAACTATGGTCTGCTTTCAGCCTCTAATACTGCTATTGAATTCAATAGGTTCTTCTCATCCATTGGGTCATCCCTTGCTAATGATTTTCCATTTTCCAGTACTAATGTTCAGGGCTATCATACAGGTAACTACCCACAGTCTCTGTACCTAACGCCCGCTAATTCCACTGATGTAAATGAGGTAATCCTTTCCCTTAAGACCAAGTCTAGTGCCCTTGCAGAGATACCAACTCAAATCTACAAAGAAGCCTCCAGATCTTTAGCCTCTGCCATTGCATTGCTCTACAACAAGTCACTTGAACTTCAAACTTTTCCAGATATTCTAAAAAAAAGCGAGAGTAGCTCCAGTCCATAAGTGTGGTGATCTCACTGATGTCAACAATTTCAGACCTATATCAATTCTGCCAAACTTGTTTGAAAAATATTTGAAAAATATTTGAAAAACTAATCTACAAGCAGCTTTACTCTTATCTAGCCAAACACAATATACTAATCTCTTGTCAATATGGCTTCAGACCCAAAAAAAGCACTAACGATGCACTTATTAGTATGATTAACTTGATACTTGCAGCTCTTGATAAAAATGAGATCCCTGTTGGGATATTTGTGGACCTTCGTAAGGCACTGTCAACCACCAAAACCTTCTTCTTAAATTATATCATTATGGAGTCAGAGGTCACTCCCTGCATTACCTTCAGTTCTACCTTACTGACAGGCTCCAGTATGCTTCTGTGAATAATTCCATTTCTCCGACACTACCTATAAACATCGGTGTTCCACAAGGCAGCATACTAGGCCCTCTCCTCTTTCTCATCTACATTAATGACCTTCCAAATGCCTCTCAACACCTCAAACCAATCTTATTTGCTGATGACACAACTTTTATTTTCTCCAGTCCTGACCCCCTTGCTCTAAATGTGACTGTGAATACTGAACTAAATAGAGTCCATCTTTGGCTAACTGCTAAAAAACTCACCCTTAACACTGACAAAACTTTCTATATTTTGTTTGGTAATAAATCCTCAAATTAAATTAATTTAAGAATAAACAATATACAAATCAGTAGAAAAGTTGATGGTAAATTCCTTGGTGTTCTCATCGATAACAAGCTGAATTTCTAGGGACACATTCTAAATATAGCAAAAAAAAGTTTCTAAAACTGTTGGCATTCTTTCTAAGATCAGATATTATGTTCCTCGCCTTGCCCTGGTGACGCTCTATTACTCTCTCATCTATCCTTATCTCAACTATGGTATTTGTGGTTGGGGTTCTACTACCCAAAATAATTTACGTCCTCTAATTACCCAACACAAAGCTGCTATTAGAACAATATCAAACTCTGGCCCCAGACAGCACTCGGTACCCTTACTCAAATCTCTGAATATGTTAGATATTAAGTCACTGCACATCCTCTCTTGTGTACTCAATATATTTAAAACTCTGAATTGTAATGTCAATCCTGACCTTCAATGCTTCCTAGAAGGTTGTAACAGAACTCAAGGGCACCACACCAGAAACAAATACCTATTTGATATTCCAAGAGTATGACTTAATCAAACTAAGAATGCTCTACAAATCAAGAGAGCCTGAATGTGGAATGACCTTCCCAATCATGTCAAAGATTGTACCTCTCTCAACCCGTTTAAGATGATACTAAGTACTGTTACGGTGCCCTCTCCTATTTCTTTCGTTTGCCTGCTTTAAGAGTCATATCAGCTCTCACTACTGATTCTCTGAGGTTCAGGGAGTCTATTGATATATGTGGCGACCAGACCGGCTGCCAGTTAAGGGAGAAAGTTACACTATAAGTTGTAAGTAAGGGGAAATTGGTGCCCTGATATAAAATGAAAGAGTATCCCCTACTGCAGATATGACGTTTTGGAAGGGACACTAGCCGATCGCGGATTGGCCGACTTAGGTCGCGGGCGACCAATCAGGGCCCGCCATGACGTCACCAAGTGCCCCAGGCGGCGCCAACGTCAGAGTTGACCTGACCGTGAAGGCGAGAGGACGCACCTCGGTCAGCTCTCAAAGATTTGAGGCTCTACAAGCCTTTCTTAGTGGATTAGAGCTAGCTATCGCAGCCCATCTTATGCATTGGAGACCCCGCGCTTCTGGGAAGCAAAAAGGAACCAAGTTTATTGAGCAAAAGAGTGCCAAACTTGGAAAATATTCGGCGACGACGCTGGGCGGCGACGCTGGACGTAAGGGCCTGGAAAGGTGTGGCGGGCAGGCCTAGCTGTGACCGGGTCACATCCACTGAGGGTTTTGGAAGGACGACACCGTTCCTAGGACAAGGAGCAATGCCTTGTGGAAGGGGCGAGTGTGGGAAAATAGTGATTAGCTCAGTGCCCATCGATGAACCAGGATTGGGGTAGCTGAATCTCAGGGATTTATAACGGCGACGATGCGAAGGCTTCACGACACCTGAGGACCTGTGGTACGTTCCTGGATCGTCAAGGATCGACTCAGGAAGCGTGGGAACTTCACACCATCGAGGGACAGGCGTCGTGAGCCAGGAATGTAAGGTAAATCATTTCCCCTCCCATTACCCCTTGTGTGAGTAGGCTAGATAGGCCACAATATTCACTTATGTATGTGGCAGTAGGACATTAATACTTTAGTAGTAGAATAGGCTGCAAGGCAGCTTGTGTCCAGGACTGTCAGAGGGGACAGTGTGTATGGATGGCAGGACAGTGAAGAAGAGGCGCCGACGTGGTGAAGAGGCCCTCCTGTGAGAGAGTGTGGGACTCCTGTCTTTCTGCCCAGCTGAAGGAGTGTTGGAGGTGGTGGAAGAAGAGGCTGACGATCTCCAGACTTATTATCCTTATTTTCATATTCATGTATTACTTGTGATTGTATGTGTGTTCATGTCATTTGCGTCAGTAAATTCACACATTTTATCACTGTGTTTAAGTGTGCCTCCATTATAATATTTCTCTATGAGCATACACGAATGTTATTATAGTACCACCTAGGGAACACTACGTTCTCTATAGAAGTTCTTATTGCCTGGAGAGTGGTAAAAGCAGCACAGACTTATATAAAAGCTCAGTGCCATCCGATCAGTATCAGTGCTTGAATGGTGGCAACTAGTAACGTGGTGGCTAGAGAGAGGTAAAGCCACACAGACCTTCCTGGGAGAGTACCCTGGGCCGACAGTCCAATAGCAGATCTATGGGAGTAGCAACCTTCTGGCAACAAACAATACATAATACACCCACTGAACTGCATTGCTGGGGGTGCAGATATAATAACCCAGCTGGCGACCTTGTTAAGAAGAAGATAGAGAAGACAGGTGGGAGAGGAGTTCCTGCAACCTTTTTGTCTGGCAGGCAAGACTCAGGGAGGTTATGGTTATAAGGTAAGCCTGAGTCTTCCTTCACTCCTCCACGGATCTAGGCCGGAACTGTTAACAGTAGTTTCCCAGTGTTTGACTGAAGGGCTTCCAGGGTGAATCAGTAGCACCCCTTTTGTGGTGGAAGCAAAGACCTGCGGAGGTGGGCATTGTTGGTCCTCTCCTGTGTGACCAAGGAGACTCCGGTGAATCCCGGGAGTCGGAGGTGCTGAGTATTCGGCCATTTGAGCCCCTAGCAGCAGAGTGCTAGCATAGCCCCGGCCCACCCCCCGTGACAGTACTACCTAATTAACTCCATGTAACCTACCTTACTTCTAAATGTCAACCCATGTCTTACTATTAAAAAAAAAAATGCTGGTTGTTGACCAACTTGTATATTGGCTATTTTCTACCATGTTTCTCCCTTTTTTTGTCTTTTATTATTTTTTTATTTTAACGCAATTTATACTTTAAGCTCAATTACTATTAAGTTTTAGTCTAAGTGTTTTTTCCCCCACCTCACCTTGCCCGAAACGCTATGCGTACTAGTGGCTTTAGGTATTGAATGTACTACCTCTATCCTTAAATCAAACAGAATGTTTGTACTCTAACTCTGCAACTATGTATGTATTTTTCCTAAATAAATTATTATTATTATTATTATTATTATTATTATTATTATTATTATTATTATTATTATTATTATTATTATTATTATTATTATTATTATTAAATACAACTGAAACTTCTTCACTCTTACAACCAACAAAATTGTAACACTACTCTACAGAAGACCTTTGATAACCAAACCAACCTACACAAACTATGAGTACAAATGCATGGAGTACCTGATTGAACTGACTCTGATGAACATCACTGAACACCTGAATCAACTGCTTCATAACTGTCAAAATGATCAGCGAGAGAAAACAGGATTAATCCAATGCACAGTAGCCACATTGCCACTTCATGAACAAGTTCACCTCCTCTAATGATGAACTTCAGTACAACCCTCTCCTTCATAACTATCCTGGTCTTCCAAGAAATTAACATAATCATGCTGAAAACTTAACAATCCTTACTATTTATTTCACTCCGTAAGTGACTTTCTCCTGGTGACATCAAACAAGCAAACAATTGGATGAAAGGTCTTATCACCTTGAAGATGAACAACAACTTTCCTGGCAACCACCCAAGGATAACCTGTAACCTTTCACACTCCTCAAAACAATTAGGTTGAATAGCCTTATCCCACTTCAACTTATACCCCACACCTGTAGCTTGTACCCCACACCTGTAGCTTGTACCCCACACCTGTAGCTTGTACCCCACACCTGTAGCTTGTACCCCACACCTGTAGCTTGTACCCCACACCTGTAGCTTGTACCCCACACCTGTAGCTTGCACCCCACACCTGTAGCTTGTACCCCACACCTGTAGCTTGTACCCCACACCTGTAGCTTGTACCCCACACCTGTAGCTTGTACCCCACACCTGTAGCTTGTACCCCACACCTGTAGCTTGTACCCCACACCTGTAGCTTGTACCCCACACCTGTAGCTTGTACCTCACACCTGTAGCTTGTACCCCACACCTGTAGCTTGTACCCGACACCTGTAGCTTGTACCCGACACCTGTAGCTTGTACCCCACACCTGTAGCTTGTGCCCCACACCTGTAGCTTGTACCCCACACCTGTAGCTTGTACCCCACACTTGTAGCTTGTACCCCACACCTGTAGCTTGCACCCCACATCTGTAGCTTGTACCCCACACCTGTAGCTTGTACCCCACACCTGTAGCTTGTACCCTACACCTGTAGCTTGTACCCCACACCTGTAGCTTGTACCCCACACCTGTAGCTTGTACCCCACACCTGTAGCTTGTACCCTACACCTGTAGCTTGGAACACCTGCTCCAAGGTCTGACGAAATCCTCCAACAACATTTTGACTCTGAAATACAACACTTGAATGGAACATATAGTTTGTTCACTACTCTCTCAACGAAATGGCATGCTAGATATAAAGGTAGAGACACTGCTCTATCATGACACAACTTTCCCCAAACTGGATGCACAACTTATTGGAGTAAACTCTCTCTGGTCAACAACAAGGCTGGACAAAGTTGTCCCACAGTATATTTCTTCATGGGAGAATGACTCTTGCGGAATGACAATAAATTGCAAGAACATCCTTCGAACACTCTGACTTAATTTACACAAGGAGAAATACTTACTCTCCATGGAATAGGAATCACAAGCCACAAAACTCTGCAACTTAGATCAAGACGAAATTTTACCGCGCAGAATGATTTCACAAGATTTACCAAAATTTCCTTCCATGACACCTGGAGCTAACCTGAGATGAGGTTATCTTGAGATGATTTCGGGGCTTTTTAGTGTCCCCGCGGCCCGCTCCTCGACCAGGCCTCCACCCCTAGGAAGCAGCCCGTGACAGCTGACTAACACCCAGGTACCTATTTTACTGCTAGGTAACAAGGGCATAGGGTGAAAGAAACTCTGCCCAATGTTTCTCGCCGGCGCCAGGGATCGAACCCAAGCCCACAGGATCACAAGTCCAGCGTGCTGTCCGCTCGGCTCCCTGCTGCTTGGAGTACTGTCTGATCACAATCATTAACACTAGCAAGTTGGGTCACATCCTCACAGACAACAGAAGAGGGAGGCTCAATGGATCTCCATCTACTCAACAGAAGCTGATTCTCTGTCTACTCTCCCAAATTCTCCAATACTGGAACTACAGTACAGACTGTCTCCTTGCTTCTCTCTGAAGTCTTGGGGTCAGTTCTACTCAACTTACAAAAATTAAATGACTCGAAATCTGAAGCGAGTGGGCAAGTAACAGGTAATTTGGCCTCCTCCCCTTTACTACCAACAATACTAGGGTGAGGCGGGGCCACTACAACAGACTCACTCTTGACATCAGATTCTGGGTTAACTGATTCTAAATTTGGAGTGAGCGGGAAAACTTCTGCTAACCCGACATCTTGTCCTAAACCATTCACTTGGTTGGAATACAATAGAGTCGTGGCACCTATGTTTCTCTCAACTCCTGGCACAACATTCGTAGTGAGCGGGCAAGACAATGGCACATGGACGTCCTGTCCCAATTCATCCACTGGATTGGAATAAAGCGGGGTCATAGTACCAGGCTTACTCTCAACAACTAGGTTGGCCACACATGAATCTAGAACAACCACATCCCACTTCTCCTCTGAAGGGGTACTGGTTTATGGAACAAATACCTGAGTAATACCGGAACCGACAACTGGATCAATAATAGTACTAACATCAGCACAGGTAGGGAGGACGACACCATCCAATACAACTGGTTCTTCATTCATAGAACTAAACTCAGCACAGGCAGGGATTTTAACTCTCTCCACTGCAACAGACTGGTCACTCATGGAACTAAACTCAGCACATGCAGGATAGACAACAGGGTCTGCAACTGGCTGTTTAAACAAACTGGGATCAGTCTCCCCCACAACATGATTTATTGCCACATCATTACCCAAAATAACATCCACACCTGGGATGGGCAACTGTTTACTAACACTAACAGTGCATAAACTTGGGGTAATGGTGGATCTCAAATTAACATCTATAAGAGGTACAGTTTTACATCCTGCAACACTCTGAAGAACTACAGACTCTCCAGTATCTCTTTTTGCAACATTAGAGAGTATACAGGCAGAAATTAATGTTTGGAAAGCACCAGTATCACGAAGAAGAACCACTGGCTTCCACTTCCCATTTACACACAGAACTTTGCCTGAAAACATATATGGAGAATACTGTTTTACCCAATTGGGGTCTACAGTGACATATTCATTAGTAAATTTATTCTGCACACCTCTACAATAAATGAGACCAGTTGGTCGTAACTCAGGGTGCAAAGTAAAATAAGAATTAATCACATGTCCTTTCCTCTTACAATGAGCACAGTACCTTACAGTGGACACACCGGTGGAACCAACTGTAGGTTTATAATTAACATTACTAGGAATTGATGGTCCTGGCAAAGGTGTAGCAAGTTTAGGCTTTGTAAGAGAACAGTTCATGGGAGTAGCTGGAGCACTAGTACTGGATTGGTTTTGATAAGTATTTCAGTGAGCATTATAATTTACTCTACAGTTAAACTTAGGGGGCATTAGGTTCCAAATTGCCCAAATATGTAATAAATGAAAACTCGTTCGATTTCAATCAAACTTTTTTGACAAGTTGTATATGAAAAGTGTTTCATCTGGTCCAAGTTTCAGCATCGTAGCATAAATAGGAAGGGAGAAGAAAATATTGAAGTATCTAATCTTGAGGTTATCTTGAGATGATTTCGGGGTTTTTAGTGTCCACGCGGCCCGGTCCTCGACCAGGCCTCCACCCCCAGGAAGCAGCCCGTGACAGCTGACTAACTCCCAGGTACCTATTTACTGCTAGGTAACAGGAGCATTCAGGGTGAAAGAAACTTTGCCCATTTGTTTCTGCCTCGTGCGAGAATCGAACCCGCGCCACAGAATTACGAGTCCTGTGCGCTATCCACCAGGCTACGAGGCCCCCAAGTAGGTGTCAAAATTATTCCAAAATGGTTAAAAACGACTATCAAACAAAAGTGTCAACTGAAATCATATCTATGACTCTGCTATCACAATAGCATATATTAAACAAATATTATAATTAGTTTAATTGGAAAAAAATTTAAGTTAAAAAAAAAAATTGATTTTTTTTTTTCAATTTTTTTGTTTTGTTTTATCGGACGATTTGCATGAAACTTATACACCTGACTGCACGTAAGCCTATCTGTAAGGTTGCCAATTTTGGAGAAAAGAGTAGTGTAATATGTGACTACGGCGACGTGTGCCACCTGCCCAGGTGGCACTCTTGAGTGCCATCTGAGCAGGTGTCGCGCGTCGTCGTAGTCGCGGCGCGTCGTCGTAGTCACATGGGGTTTTTGGGGGGATTTTCCTGGAAGTTTGGCGTGTTTCGGACGCGTGTGAGCGTCCTGTATTTGGGTATGTGGTCAGGAAAGAGAGTAAGTTATGTTGTTGGGTGCCAGGTGTTGCGCGTCGTCGTAGTCACATGGGTTTTTTTGGGGGGGAATCTCCCGGAAGTTTGGCGCAAGAAAATACAGGGAAAAGCGTTAAAATATGTATGTGTGTTTGTCATAGTTTGATGTTAGTAAGGTAAGTAGAGGTTGAGGGATCCAACATAGTGTATATGTTGTTTGGGGAGGGGGGAGGGGGGAGGGAGAGGAGAACCCCCATACCTGAGAGGAAAGCCTGGACGTCCATTAGCTTCCCCCTAAAGGAAGTCGTAAGTGGGAGAGGCGGGTAAGAGAGAGAGAGAGAGAGCTCCCTCCCTCCTGCGGAAGTGAGCCATTTACCTTAAAAGCATTTCGTTGTCTTAAGACCAGACTTGGAGATGTTCGTCCCACCACGCTTCCCCATACACTGTGGATTCGTTAAGGAGGAGCGAGGTACATACTCATGCCGACAGACGGACCCACACCTGTCAGCCATCAATCACTCCCACCCCACAGCCGCCCCCCCCATACCATCAACCATTGTTGTGTGCAAACCCTTTTAGTATGTGTAAGCTATATCGTAACGTGATCAACATGGTGAGAAAAATAAACGAGGGAAAAGTAAACACATTATATATAAATTTATTTCTTTTATTAATCACTTAAGCGATTTACATCGATAATAATAATAATAATAATAATAAGACTTCTTCTTGGTGGTTTAGCTAGCAGACAGATGGAGAAAGGCTTTCATTCAGTCCATCGAACCTTCCCACCACGCTAGTCAACCAGCCAATCTGTAGAACGGGTTTAGGTAGTAGTCAGACCAATTGGGAGTCATTCATCAACTCCAACGAACCTTCCCGACACGCCAGTCAATCAGACAATCTGTAGAAAGGGGAAAAGGTTATAAGTTTTGTTGTTGTCAATGTTGTAAACATAAATACAGACATTATTATGTTCATCATTCAATCCTAACATAAAGGACTACTCACCGCACTATCATCCTAGCCAACTTCGTCACACAGCGTTTCACACTCAGCATCACTACCGTTTAAGCAGAATGTTTGCTTACACACAGGCATTTTCATCTGAGCGTAATTGAATTTCAACACTTTTTCATCATTCTTGCGAAATTGACCATATTTAAATGCTTCATCAAAGTGTAGCAGGGCGGTCTCTAACCCTAGTCTGCAAAAATGATATGCAAAATAAACGGCGTAATTCCCACAGAAGTAACTATTCAAGGATTGAATCCTTTTCTTCATAATATATAGGGTATAGTCTTGGAAGTAAGACATAAACTCTTCGAAATATCTTGAATAAGATCCTATTGCAGGATTGGCATAGCTGTCTAGTATAACTATCTCGCTTCTACCTACATCCTTATTTACATAGAATGTTATCCAATGACCCATTTTATTACGAGAACCAGACTCCAGAGTGTTCATTATGAACACCACAGGTCTTTTTTTATGTATTTTTATCCATATTTTCTGTACGTCATCAGCTAGGAAACATCCTAGATAGTCTACCCAATCACCTAAATTACTTCTGATAGCCTCATTTATTTCCAAACAATTCATATTAGTATTTTATCCTCGCGTATCGCAAATAACGCGACGATCCGCGTTAATGCTGATCACACCTGTTGTAGAGCCGTAAACTAGAATGACTTTATTTCTAGCCACTCCGCGTTTAAATTCCAAAGCGATCCTCAGATTACCACTTTTTTCAATCGGGATGGTGTCATCGATATCCTCAGGTTGTAAATTAAAGGCCACTATGGTTCCACCATTCACATATGTGTCATAAGATAATATATTGTCTTTATCGAAGCCTAAGGCTTGTAATGCGGTATAATACAACTTGGCGCAGTTATGAGGGAAGTCGCACCCAATATTGATAATATTAGTGCTATTCTGTGATATTAATACTTTACTAAGCTCGCAGTTTTCCAAATAAAGCGGGTTGTGATTATATGCACCAGACACTGCCTCCATATCAAGGATGATCATATATAAATGTTCTGGTATAACAGTCCTCCACGGCTGGTCCATTGTTATAGAGCGCTGACCTGTGCCCAATATATACGTTTTGTATAAAGTTTTATTAAAAGTATACGTAATAGGAGAGTTGTTCTGCACCATGGCCTTATTAACGGCTACTAATCCTTCAGGGAATGCCAATACCCGATCCACCCATTGATGTGTAGACTTGATATTATATTTAAAATTAGCGTGTTCATTATCGCTGAGTATAAGCCACTTATCAGGTTGAAGTTCGAGCCTCACCCTGATGTCCACATTATCCAAAACGTATTCACTAACGGATGTGACATTCAGCATTAGTTTAAAACAAGTATTCACGCCACTCGTTTTCATATCAGTCATCTGCTGATTCTCACCAGCCGAGGCGTTAGTGAAATAACCAGCTTCAATTTTACCAGGATCGACTCGGTTAAAAAACTGTGACAGTTTATCATAGCGGTTAGCCCTACACCCAGAAATCGTAGATAATAACTTTACGTATGACCAGAATGAGAATAATGAGCTGGTTTCAACTACTGTTTCGTTTAAATACACAATAGCGGATTTGAACAGAGTTTGCGATAATCCATTCACCAACGAAACGTTTTTAGCGTCTCCTAAAGGCGTTATTCCATCTTCTTCAGTTAGATCAATAGACAACTCCAAAGCTATAGATGATAAATCCACCAGTTGACCATTCACTCCCTTGATGATGAATTCCAGATAGGTGTCTGTAAGCTTATTATTGACCCCAGAATTCACAGGTAATACATCCACCGTTTGTCTGCTGGCAATTGTTGATTCTACCAATCGAGGGGAAAATACTTTAGGAAAGGCTTCACTAACAGCCGCTGTATAATGTTCTAATGGCACCTGGAGGCCCAGAGCGTTATATCCGGCCATGTTCGCGCTTTAGACAACACCAACCGAGTGAGAAGAAGTTATGACAACACATCATTATATTTCGCTTTAGTAAAACGTTTGATATTTACTAATTTTTTTGTTTGTTTATTCTTTTTCTGCACTCTTCCGCCTATCATTTGCTTCCCCACTCCTTTCAATGTTTCAATTCCGCGTTTCTTAAGAGATTGTTTGAAAGTTTGTTTGTCATTATTAATATCGTCTAGTACATTCTGCCCCAAGCTAAGCGCAGCCGGGGCCAGAGTCCTCATGATAAACGGCGCTGCTCGACGCGCTATCCCGCTTAAAAAGGAAAATATTCCTCCTCCTCGCGTATAACGTCTACTGCTGTTGAAAATCCGTATATCATCAGTCCCACCACCTCTAGGAGGGGTTAACAGAATGTATAATTCCTCAACAGAGGGGGGAATAAAGTGGACACGCATTTCTCCGCTTGTTTCAGGCGAATGAGGAGTGGCGGGAAAGCATTGGTGTTATATACCTCCTGCAACGGGGCGTACATGCAAGACTGCTATGGTGCACCCGCGTTCATCAAAATGTATTGGGTTACCATCTTGATCCCTAATAGTGATGCTGACGCTGTCTATCATGTTAGTGTTAAGACGCACATATAGTTTTTTATTCTTGCTGTTATCACTTCCATTTAGGGAGATTACATCCAAAATATTTACAGACTGGTTTCCATATCTAGTAGAAGAGATTCTATCGCAATAAACACACAGAATATCAACTCCTCCTCTAGGCATTGGCGGGAATAGGCATGTGTTAACTACACTCGAGGCATACTGCCGTTTTGCGAATATGTCATATTCTATTTCTGAAACTATGCCCAACACTTTCCCAAAAGCGGTTCCAAATGATAATGTAACTCTACTGATGTTTTTATGCCCCGTTGCAGAGCTAATATTCTCATCACTAATCACAGTAGGGAACTTGTTTCGATTGGAGGAAGAGTCATATTTAATAAAATGCGTTCCATATTTAGCTGAAAATTGTTTTAATGACTTTCCTAAAAAACTCAGTTTAGCATTACTTGAAAATATGGCCTCTATTTCTGTATTAATCATGGTATTAATTTCTTTTATAGTTCCGGCTAAAACATCAGATGATAATAAATGCTTTGAATGCATGTATTTCCCCTCGCTCACTTTCTCATACGTAACGCCTACACGTATATATGCCTCAGGATTATCACGCTTAATAACGTAATGGGAAGTGGGGAGGAGTAATTTTTGTAGACACATTTCATAACTCCTCCTGGGATCTAATTCTAGCTGGTTAAACAATCGATTTTGGAAAGATGCGGGGATGTTATTGGGGAATAAATGCGTATCTGATACGCTGGTGGCGTATATCACGTGAGTGTCCATCGCTCTATCTCCTTAGACTGCTTTTTGCCTAGTAAGGCCAGCTACACATTACACGCACATTTATATACACTCACCTGTTAATATACGATCCAGGAAGCATTCCTTTTACTGTGAGGATCAATCTTGACAGTTGCCTTTCTCTTAACAGATGGAGGCTCATACACTTGACTGCTTGCCGTAGTATTACGGAATAAATCTCGTGATGTAGATGTTAGTGTGAAAAACAGTTGAGCAATGGGGAGTTTATCCGGTAAAAAAACAGATTTAAGCACAGTCATTTTATGTATAATGTCATTAATTATATGTATGCCAGATACTGGAGCCAATACATTTCCATTCAGATCCCAACGAACGATACCAGTAGCATCATAATGGTTTAGCAAGGATCTTGCATATTCATGATCTCTCACTTTCAACTTCAAATCTATTAAATGTTTTATGGAAGGGTTGGTATGCAACTGAGGGGGTGGTGGTTTGACAGTAAGATGACGAGTAACTGCTTTCACAGTGGGGTAAGCAGGGCTGTGTGCAGCTTTCCGGTTGTCCACTATTTTATGCGGTACGAGATAAAAGGCTTTCATTTTACTTACTGAACAACCGTGTAATTAAACTAGCCGCAATTGGTAAAATAATGGATAAAATACTGCCTCCTCGTTTGCTGGTTAATATCCGTTTCTTAGTTGTCACGGAAGGTTTCTTACAGGCTAGTGACCGAATAAGCAATTTATATTTTTTCAACTTTTTAACGACCTTGTCAGGCACGGGCAATTTTTTTTTTAAAAAGTTATTAAAAATTTCTGATAAACAATTTATATGTGGTTTCTTCAATTTTTCAATCAACTGCTTTCTCGAGGAATACTGAAGTTTTGATAATAGTTGGATCAATTCCTTGTATTTATAAACTAAGGGCTTCTTCATTATAACTGTAATATCTCAGCAGCATCAATCCATTGATCGAATGATCGATCATAACCTGCGTACCTAACTTTATACTGGAGTTTGCCAGAGACTCTGCGTTGTTCCAATACCTTCTCAATATTAAAGGTTTGAGGCAAATGTGTTGGTGTTAATTCTTGTTTATAGAAGCCACCATCAATTTCTTCCCCATTCAGATCTTTTAGAAAGTATAAAGGGATGTGTTGTCTCCGATCAATACGTGTAACTGTAAAGATCTCTCGGGTGTTCTGCTGCTTAAACCCTTTCTTAAACTTGGAAATGCGATCAGATAGAGTGATGCGTACTGTATCACCAACACTCAATTGAGGAATGACAGCTCTCTTTGATTTGCTCGGGCTTTTATACATTAAATCAAATTGTTTGGCGTGTTCGCTGGGCGAGGATAGAGCGTGCACCTCCGCAGGTGTCTTCCCCTTCAATCCTCTGTGTGGGGTTAAATTATATGTTTTCACAATATCTGGTAGTGCCTGCGTGTATTTTAAAGTGTTGCGCGCCGTCATAAACTTGTAAAGTTTACCTTTTAAAGTACGTATGAACCACTCAGCGATTGAAGCTTTAGTCTCCTGAGAAAATACACTATATAACTGCTCTTTCCTTGCTGCCAGCATTTTTTTCATAGTGGCGTTATAAAATTCCCCACCTCGATCAGAATTAATTTTGCGCACTCCCTGAGAATGAGGTGAATCTAGAATTAAAGCTAGAGCATTACTGGTGCTTTTCCCATCCTTGGCGCGTAGGGGTACTACTTGGGCGTACCTGGAGAAAATATCTACACATACGAGTAAATATTTCACTCCATCATTATGTTTGTCCAATAAACTCATCTCGGCCAAGTCTATAGCTTGAAATAGTCGTGGCTTAGGGCTTAACACCCGACACCGAGGGAATTTATGTGGTTGTAAATAATGCAGCGTATAGGAGTCAGAGCTTTTCAGATAGTCCTTTACATCGGCTAGAGTTATACTAGAGTTAATTAATTTGGCGGCCTTATACAATCTCTGTACCCCTCCAAGCCCCCCGCTAGATGAGGGGTCGTTATATACTCGTTCCAGTACATCTCTCTTGCTCACCATTTGTAAACTATCTCATAAGGCGGTTCGTGAACAATATTACCGCGTAATGTTATCGTAGATGGAGTGTTCGAGCCCAGATCTACTAGCAAATAGCCGTAAGGTTGGCTAATAACTTGCTTATATAACTCTACAAATTTCTTTGAATCCACTTTCCCAAATATTTGTCGTCCGAGTGTTTCAATTTGTGACAGGTCTCGTGATTTAACCAATATGAAATGAGAAGCATTTAAACTAATATTCCTCGAATATTTACCAGGAAAAAATATATTTTGAGTAATCAATATGACGGAAACCGTGAAATGTCGGCCTCTAGTAAACATGTCTGATACGATTTTTGAATTTGCAGACTCTGTAAAAAGGTCATCATAGATTACTAAGATATGCGAGTCATTATCTACTCGCTCTTCCACAGGATCAATAATGGTTGAATGCTCGATCAGCTTCCCTTTAATTTGTGGATCTGATCGTAATTCAGAGTAACCTCCTCCGCATATGATTATTGAGGAGAACATGTGTTGATACTTCCTTACAAGTTTACTGCACAAGTAGGATTTTCCGCTGTTTGAATAACCAGCAATAATAACACGAGATGGTTCTCTGAAAATATCTAGATGTTCCGCATGGATTATATCATAGGAACTGTCCATGATTAATGCTTCGTTAAGACTGCTAAAAACTAAGGAACTGAGGTGGTATTTATACAAACATAGTCATTTACAGGTGTTTATTCACATATTTTATGTACAGCAACAACATTTTTTAAAACTAAACATAGTTCTTACAGTTCACAAACAATAATATTAAACATCATATTTTTTAAAACTAATCATACTTCTTACAGTTCACAAACAATAATATTAAACATCCTATTCATTTAGTATAAAAAGTTCTAGTCATATGGGGCACCCATCTTAATACTACCTAACAATTGTACAACATAAAATCTAGCGAGGGTTGAATAGTTTCTGAGCTGTAGCATCGCGTTTGCTCCAGGGACGGAATATTGGGTAGAGTCTCTGTGCTTGCTCTACTTCCTCCTCCTCCATAAACACTTCTTCCATCTCCTCCTCCTCTCTCACTTCTACATCCATCTCATCATCATTGTTATTGGGAATATCAGGATGACCATACGCTAGGGACTGTGTGGGGCTTAAAATGTAGCGTTTATCGTCAAATGCTGACAATCCTCTGCAGGTACTGCGACATGTACAAATCTTTCCTTGCACGTTGCGTATAGATCTCGACACATACCTGATTGAAGTGTTTGTTTCAAGAGTGTGTTGAAATGAGTCATGTGAGAGTTTCTCTTGTAGATGGTATGGTACGCCCTTACACTTGCAAGTGTGCTCCCCATTGTAACAGACTAGGCTGTTGTAAGAATTATCCAGAGTGTTTTATCGACAAAAGAGAATGGGAAGCTGAGCCGCATGGTGACCTGACCCCCAGGGGAATTCGCGGTGGAAATAACCGACGCTTTGTTCATATCTGCGTATAATGAATCATCCTATAGTATTCAGTAATTTAGAGAAAATTAGCCTTTATTCATTTTTATTAAAATTGTATTGTATAATAGTACTGGATACAATATCAAGAGTATTCTAATTATTGAGTTTAAGTCACCATCAGTGACGTCACGAATCAGATCTAACTTTTAAAGCGGAGTGACCGGCGGTCATAGGTCATCAGGGGTTGACAGGTCTACTATTTCTCAAAGTTTTAATAACCATTTTTGTGATCGGGAACAGCTCTGCCGTTAGATGTTTGTAATTTAATTCAGTAAAATAATTCAACCAGTCTGGATCAATTAAGTACAACAGAGTTTAATTGTTATAACTTAACCTTGCTAAAGTAACTGGGTAAGCGATGCGGAACAATACAATACTCTGTCTGGGGTAGTCCAGACAAGGAAAAAATCAGTGTGAATACGGAAGCAGCTGGGAGAGGTCAAACATCTTACCTCTCCCCAAGACCAGCCAAGACATCTAGCTGGTCGCCCAAGGTATAGTTGCTATTGTTAAGTATAGAAATAGTCTCATTTGCCACTCAGGTCAAGTAGGGAGTGTTAAAGTGATAGGGAGTGAACATATTTAGATTTTGTTTTAGTTTTCTTTTAATAAATTAAATTTGTTATTAATTTGCATTTTATTGTTTCCATGTGTTTTATGTGTATACTTGTCCTGGTCACGTGGTCCACACGAGGCAGAGTTGCATTGGGCGCCGATTCTAACATCGAATCGGAATTATCATTACCGTGTAATTTATTCCACACTCAAGGTCATCGTTTATAGTGGGGATCAAGCCCCTAGGTTGATTAATTAGCGTGATCGATCCAGACCTCGATCATTGCTCTTGTATTACTGGTCTGGTGGTGGCAGCAGAGGTGACTCTAGGGTTTTGTTCAGAGCTTAGGTCACGTCATACTGGGTGTAGAATCCTAAGTCGGTCAATCGTCTTAGGACCACGTGGCGTGGAGTTGGCTTTGTTAAAAGTTTTGGAGTCCCTTGGTTTAGAAATAAAAGTAAGAATACGGGTAGAGGGCAAAGAAAGAAGGAAGTAGAGAGAGGAACCCGAACCCGTGTTACACCATCATGTGTGGTGAACGAATATGTTTTAGGTCTGAGAGCAATTAACTGGTTAATAGTCTTAGAGCCTATTTCAGACTTGAGCAATCCTAGTTCACCTTCTCGCGCTTTAGAGTAGGATGGATGTGTGTCATTAAAATTACTAAAATCCATACAGTCGAAGAGAGGAGACTTATTCAACTCTTCAAACACATCCTGACAGTCCAGTTTAATGATGAAAGAGTCTGTGTCTGTATATAACAGACTCGCTTTATCCCCATACGCAGGTTTGACAACATCATACCAGAACTCATAGAGTCGCCTCTTAGCATTTTGAAGTATATGATAGCCCAGATACGTAGGAGTGTTGACTAGGAGAGACTTCTGCTTGATAGTACATATCACACGATCCTTACTTAACAAAAGACTCCGCTTGAAGAATGGGTTTCGAGCATGTTTCAGGAAATGACTACGATCTGTGACCAAATAGTGTTTGTTCCCATATTTAGATACATCTGTGAGACTCTTTCCATATATAGAGTATGATACGAGTTTGAAAGCCTTTTTTTTTATCGCGCATTTGGTACTGGCACGTTCACGAACATTGGTTTCAATGAAGTCTTTAAGGTAACTTTCCTGCTCGAATTCGTAGATGTCGTGAACTTTAGATACTTCTAATCCAATGCGCATGAGCAACTGTAACAAGTCCAGACTAACGAGGTAGTCTTTCTGAGGAAGATGAGAAGCAATTAATTTAGTGTTGTTTTTAGGCAGTCCACGAATTTCTTCTGTAAGAATATTCTTACTGTAGGGTGAAATGTGTTCCTCAGTAATGCAAGTATGTGAAAGAACTAGGGGCAGTTCATCTGTATACCTAGCTACCTCAGGTCGAACCTGCAGTGTATCACACAACACCCAATATCCCTTGGACCCGTCACATGGGATATTCTCCAAACCTTGCTCTAGCAGTACGTCACGCTCATTGAGTGTCAGTTTCCGGATCCCGCCCCGAAGGAGTAGTTCAGTCATACACGCCCCGTAAAGACTATTAAAATCTAAGTAAATGATGTAGCTACTATCTTCCCCTAGATCTAAGCCTGTGTGCCTGTTCTCCACATTCGTGTACTGTCTCGTCACACTGGTGAACCCACCTCGGAAATTCTGACGAAGTAAATCATATAACAATGGGTCTGACACAACATCAAGTTCAACTTTCGATTTAAGCAAGAACGCATCCCAAGCAAATGAGGGTAAAGAAATGTAGTGTGAAATGTCTAATTTGTAGAGAGCAAGCATGGTGTCTCGCCAGACTGTGAACACATCAGCTAGCAAACCTGTGTCCACTTTGAGGTAAAGGAGCAGATACTCCCCTATGTTGCGACATTTAGCCAAATCAAAAATTTCTAAGGCTTGTTTATAATCTGTTTCTGACAACTCTTCGTCTTTTAGTGTATTGTAAAACTTATCGCGAGAAGGATGGTGAGGTTCATCTAACACACTCATAGAGGATAAATAATCATAGCAGAATGATTGTTTACCCTTGAGTAGTTTTGGGATGGCCGCTTTATTTACCCCTTTTAACATAGTGTGACAATAATCTCCTTCAAGAGATTGAGCCTGCTCTTCCCTCCACAATTACGTCGTTACAACTATATAAAACTACTATGGAAGAAATGTCCAACAACGACAACAACACCAGCAAGGTTTGCCAGAGAGCAAAACGTATGCAGCCAGGGACACCTGCTCAGACTCAAACCGCCAAACTACCTGTCGTACTGCCGGCTCCCCGCTGATTGGTCGCCGGTCTGGCTGCAACTGCACTCACCCCCCCCATACTACTTGATGTCTGGGGCCGCCACGACCTCAGTCCTCAGAATATTCCGTGCTTTCACAGTTAACACTTCTCCCTGCTAGATGTAAGCTTTAGCGTACGTATACTGAGAGAGGTGATAGCTTAAAGCCAATATTCCAGCACCTTTCATATACTTGTATATTGCACTTCTTGTTATTTTGTCTTAACGTAACTTTTCATTGTGTCATTTAATTATTCTTATTATTTTGATTGATTGATTTTCTTATACGAAATTGTTTGTCCATTTTATTCATGTTTTGTTTATTTAACGTAATTAAAATTTCATTGTTAAAGTTTACTTGTGTTTTGTGTGTCTTCTCCTTACCTTACCACAGACGAAGTTCCCGATTTTCTATTTTTTTTTAATACTATGTGTCGAGGCCATACCCCTAGCTTTGAACAGCCGAACACCAACGCGTTACCGTCACACATAGCCAAAGTGAATGTGGTAGGTTTCCCACTATCGATGTGATCCTTGGCTATTCTTCCTAGCGAGCCGTTGAGAAGGGCTAAACTATCCAAAAATCTTAAGTTGTTCACATCAACTTTCATAAATTTAAATCCATCCTTAGCTAATATATCTATTTCACTTCCTGATCTATCTCTCATCTCGTTTAGGATTACTCCTAAATCATAGGAAGCGTTGTGTGAAAAAGTGTATAGGAACTTGTATGAATTTATACACTGCAAATTACATCTATCACAGTAAGCTGCTTGATAATTGTGGAATCTTACTGTGTGGTCGTGATGACGGACTTTGATTACATCTTCTCCGTTAAAAGGTTCATCAAAGAGTTCACAGGCTGTTTTTGTCTCAAATATGGCCTGTTGTTGCTGAGACATGTGAAGTTCATAGGATACTAACCCCTTCTTGATTCGTGCCCATGACGCTTCTAGCGTGGTTATAAAGTGATTGGCCGCATCTTTACCCAAATAAGTATCTTTCTCAACAATATTCTTCTGTCTGTCAATGATGATGTACGCATACGCCACTGCGTTGTGACGTGTTTCTATCATTCCCTTAGGGTTCGAGCGATCTAGCATGCACTCAAAGTCATAAAAGCACATGTGACTAGGACCATATCCCCGTCCATAGTTACGGAAAGTAATCTTCCTCTCTGGTGGGTAGAATTTGAGAGTCTGATGTACTTTGCATGTACTTTCATGACTCTGCATGCTATCTGCTGGGAGTGATATTAAACAACAATGACAGAAGCTGTGATGACTGGGGATTAGATCTCCATGCCCTTGCATATTACGTACATATTGGTTAAAATCCTTAATTAATACTAAGTGTTGAGCTTCCAACATCAGCAATGGTATGACATCTGTATATCCTCCTCTTCCCTTCCTAGCTAGTGTAATGTAGTGTCGTTGTTGTCGTCTAGCATTTTCATCTCTTTCTAGTGAATAGATGAATATACTGACTTTATTTATTTTCTCTACCTTGTGAATATCCTCGAATGTTACTGCAGAATTGACATCTGCTGGCCATTTCATGTGTCTGAGACACCAACTAGCATTCACTTCACAGATCTAGCGCGAATATTACCTAGTCGCATCCCCTTGGCTAAACATTTATAAGCAGCAACACACTGCATAAGGCAAATATCAGCCTCTCCCTCTGGATTGAAAACCAACTGCTTTCCACGCAAACCTTCAGGATAGTCTACATGCGAGCCTAATCTTATCGGATGTTCAATCTGACCGCAGTTAATGTAAAACCCGGTGAGCCGCTCAACCAAGACATTGGACCCTTCCCTCGCTTCCAGATACTGGGATATTTTCCCGGTCAATTCGTCAGCCCAAAAATCAATAAGAGTTTCTACTTCCTCAAGAGTAATTCTTCGCCCCTCACCTCGTATGGGGAAGCCGTCGTTATTTATAGGATCCAATAGATTATCCTCCCCGTCTTATTGTACATTTAAATTCCGCACAATTAGAGTGACGTCTGGGTAAATTAGGAGGGATGGATGTTGTGGAGAGAAAAGGGATCGAACCTCATTAATGAAAAAATCCCTGTATGTTCTCAGATAGAGTCCTGGGGAGGTGTTAACATGTTCTGGTATGGAGAATGAAAGCCGGACATAACCGCCGTTATAGTTATCAATTCGATCCAGCAGCTGAGGTTGAATTTCTAGGGCAGGTGGAGGAGAGGGCGAGAGACACTTTTCTGACATATTTGCATATAATAAATGATATGTTGATAGATAATTTCCAAAACATCTTTAGTTTTCCTAATACAAATTTTCAAAGTTCCCCCCAAAAATTATGCAAATATGTCAAGTTTATTGCTATTATAAAATCAATCAAAGAACTTAGAGAAAAAGCTACCAACAACATTTAGAGACATGCACTCTACATATACTGTGTACGTTTCATGTAAATTGAATAAAAAATGAAAAAGTTATTTGAACGTTTATGTTAACTGAAAAAAAACAAGCAAATAATAAAGTCTAAGGTTCTAAAATCTGTGGCTGAGGTTGACATCAACCACTTTTCTCCAAAATTGGCAACCTTACAGATAGGCTTACGTGCAGTCAGGTGTATAAGTTTCGTGCAAATCGTCCGATAAAAAAAAATATATATATATTTTTTTTTTAACTAATTTTTTTTCCAATTAAACTAATTATAATATTTGTTTAATATATGCTATTGTGATAGCAAAGAGTCATAGATATGATTTCAGTTGACACTTTTGTTTGATAATCGTTTTTGACCATTTTGGAATAATTTTGACACCTACTTCAATAATTTTTTCTCCCTTCCTATTTATGCTACGATGCTGAAACTTGGACCATATGAAACACTTTTCATATACAACTTGTCAAAAAACTTTGATTGAAATCGAACGAGTTTTCAATTATTGCATATTTGGGAAATTTGTAACCTAATGCCCCCTTTTTAAAGTTTAAAGCAATCTGCTCACTTGTCCCTTCACATACCTCATTCAGAAATTCTTCCCCTAGTTTACCATCTTCTACTAGATGGGTCACTATGACTCTCACAATCTGTGCTTTTTTCATTCTATTGTGGGCGGTTAACTCCAAGTTAGTTGCCATATTGATTAAGGCAGACTTTGTTAGGCTTTTAATTCCCACAAAGTCAGGTTTAGCCAACAACGATTCAACTTGCTCCTCCATTGTTGACTAACACTTGGTATTTTCTCATAAATAATTTTAAACAGAGTGGCACTGCACTACACACTTCACTTAATTGACTGAAAATTTCCTTGGCATCACTGCGCAAGCTAAAATATATATGATGACTTACCTCCAAAGTCGTGAAGCATGGGTATAGTGTGAACACTTTTCATTGGCATGAAAACACTGTCACAAATTTTTCCTAGGTCACACTTGTTACTTGGAAGTCAGGGCTAGATTAATACAATTTTATAAACTGTGGGAAATCTCCCAGTTATAGGTTAAAATGTGGGAAACAATATTCTCCCGGACATAGGCCACCACAATATGTGTTACCTCTGGTTCACACCGCTCGTTGAACTAGAATTTACGAGAATTTAATTCGGGGACAAGAATTTATGTTGTCTAGGGGTAATCAAAATAAGCCCTGTTTCTAATGCGTTCAACCAGGGTGTCTTATCAGAAGTACCATACACGAATTATTATTAATATTTCACCAGGTTACTAAATAAATCACGTACATAAAAATTCTATATAATATATTTCAGTCAGTATCTCAATTATATAATCACAATAAACTGGATGGCACAATAAGCTACTATAATATTATAAGGCAGCACTCCCGATAATAAACTCTACTGCGTCAACATAACTGTGCTAAGGCAAACATAAGAACACTTAAATATAAATGGTAATGTTAAAATGAATTAACACAGGTAATATATTTCATATAAAACAAATATATTTATACAGAATAATAAAGAGGAAGCAACTGGCAACTATACAAATACAAGCTTTTCATGTGATCTATGAAGAAGTAGACCCGGACCTCACAGTCCCGTACCTGTGACCATATCGCGCACCATACTCCTCTATGTTGCCAAATAGTAAGACAATTTCAAAAGTATATACACATGCCTTCAAGCAAGAAACAAAACATAATAAATTATATATTGAGTTAATAAAATGTGAGTATCCATTAAATAGGGATAAGTAACATAGCTCTGGCTCTTTGGTCCCGCCTCTCAACTGTCAATCAACTGGTGAACAGATTCTACAATTGAAACTGTGTATGGAGTCAGCCTCCACCACATCACTGCCTAATGCATTCCATCTGTTAACTACTCTAACACTGAAAAAATTCTTTCTAACGTTCATTTGGCTCATTTTGGTACTCAATTTTCACCTGTGTCCCCCTGTGTGCATACCACCAATGTTATACAGTTTCTCCTTATCTATCCAGTCAATTCCACTGAGAATTTTGTAGGTAGTGATCATGTTTCCCCCTTACTTTTCTGTCTTCTAGTGTCGTGAGGTGCATTTCACGCAGCTTTTCCACGTAACTCATGCCTCTTAGTTCTGGGACTAGCCAAGTGGCATACCTCTGAACTTTTTCCTGCTTCTTCTTGTGCTTGACAAGGGACGAGCTCCATGCTGGGGCCACATACTCCAAGATTGGTCTTACATGTGTGTAAGGTTCTGAATGATTTCTTACACAGGTTCCTGAAGGCTGTTCTAATGTTAGCCAGCCTTGTGTATGCTGCAGATGTAATTTTTTTATGTGGGCTTCAGGAGACAGGTTTGGTGTCATATCAACTCCTAGATCTTTCTCTCTGTCCGTTTCATGAATTAATTCCTCTCCCATTTTGTATCATGTGTCTGGCCTCCTGTTTCCACCGCCTATTTTCATTACCTTACATATACTCTGGTTGAACTTTAGTAGCCATTTGATGGACCATTCGTTCAGTCTGTCTAGGTCATCTTGTAGCCTCATACTATCTTCTTCTGTTTTAATCCTCCTCATAATTTTGGCATCAGCAAACAATGAGATGAACGATTCTATACCCTCTAGGAGAACATTTACATTTATCAGAAACAGTATAGGTCCAAGGACTGAACCCTGTGGGACTCCACTGGTGACTCCTCGCCTCTCACAGTGACTCACTGTCTTCTGTTGTTTAGGTACTCCCTTATCCAATGGAGTACCTTCATTTCACTCCTTCCAGCATCTCCAGCTTTTTCACTAGCCTCTTGTAAGGTACTGTGTCAAAGGCTTTCTGGCAATCCAAAAATATGCAGTCTGCCCACCCTTCTCTTTCTTACCTAATTTATTGTTACCTGGTTGTAGAATTCAATTAATCCTGTGAGGCAGGACTTGCCATCCATGAAACCATGTTGATTCTGTGTTACGAAGTTCTTTCGCTCCAGATGTTCCACTAGCTTTTTTCGCACAATCTTCTCCATCAGCTTGCATGGTATGTTAGTTAGGGACACTTGCCTGTAGGTCAGTGCCTCCTGTTTATCCCACTTCTTGTATATCAGGACTACATTAGCCGTCTTCCAAATTTTTGGCAGTTCTGTTTCCAGTGATTTGTTATACACTATCTAGAGTGGCAGGCACAGTGCTTCAGCTCCTTCCGTTTGTATCCAAGGGAAGATTCCATCTGGGCCTATAGCCTTTGTCACATCCAATTCTAGCAAAAAACTTCCTTACATCCCCACTGGCAATCTTACATACATTACATTCTTGTACAGCCACTAGTACGCGTAGCGTTTCGGGCAAGTCCTTAATCCTATGGTCCCTGGAATACGATCCCCTGCCGCGAAGAATCGTTTTTTCATCCAAGTACACATTTTACTGTTGCGTTAAACAGAGGCTACAGTTAAGGAATTGCGCCCAGTAAATCCTCCCCGGCCAGGATACGAACCCATGACAGCGCTCGCGGAACGCCAGGCGAGTGTCTTACCACTACACCACGGAGACTGCTCTTAAACTCTTCTAGTGGTTCCTGGTTACCTATTCCTTCTCTTATCTCTGGAACTTCTCCTTGCTCTAATGTGAAGACCTCCTGAAATTTTATATTCAGTTCTTCACCCACTTCTTTGTCGTTTGTAGTGAATCTGTCTGCCCCTACCCTCAATTTCATTACTTCTTCTTTTACTGTTGTTTTCTTCCAGATGTGGCTGTGCAGCAATTTACGTTGAGTCTCCTGACCTCATTCTCTTGTCCCTTGTCATATCCCTCTGCAGGAATACGTTTTTGAACTTCAGTTCATTTACTAGTCTGCTCTTCCTTGCTAACAAGTCCTCTTTTGTGCTCTCGCTCGTGAATACCACCTTTATTAATCGGTTTCTGTGCTTGTTGTACTGTCCAAGCCTTAAAACCTTTTCAATATTCTGGTCAGCTTTCTCCATCTTTACCTATTTAAGGATTTCATTAATTGCTTTTTCGTTCTTGTCTCTTCACTCCGCTGGAATGTTCCCTGTTTGCTCCTTAATGCCTACTACTACTGCTCTTTTTTGCTTTATCAGCTGGGTAGTACATCTAGCTGCTTCCTGAGAAGAAGTCACTTCCATGGCAACTTCCCGTACTACAGACCTAGCTTCAGGGCTCTTTTTAAACAAGTCTGCAAATGATGGTTGAATTACAGAAGACCCCTCTACAGGAAGATTACCTTCTCCCGGAGGGATGGTTTGTCTGGTTCTGAGTATTATTCTCTTTCAGGCTTCTTATTTCCTCCTTTGCTGCCTTCAGCTCATCCTGCAGGTTGGTTACTTTCTCACTCATAGCCCTCAGTTTTTCCCTGAATTGACTCCCCATTTATTCGATTGTTTCCCTAATCCAGGCATCCTGTCCCTCCCCCTTCCTCTGAGTTTATTCCTGCCATTTTTGTCTCCCTGTCATATTTTTCCCTATGAGAGTGAGAGAGAGAGAGAGAGAGACAGAGAGAGAGAGACAGAGAGAGAGAGAGAGAGAGAGAGAGACAGAGAGAGACAGAGAGAGACAGAGAGAGAGAGAGAGAGACAGAGAGAGAGAGACAGAGAGAGAGAGAGAGAGAGAGAGAGAGAGAGAGAGAGAGAGAGAGAGACAGAGAGAGAGAGACAGAGAGAGAGAGAGAGAGAGAGAGAGAGAGAGAGAGAGACAGAGAGAGACAGAGAGAGACAGA